>NW_024069564.1:0-37531 GCF_009389715.1 Phoenix dactylifera
GTAGCTTTCTTCTTGAGAACATGATTTTGAATTAAATATTCTGGCAGAACTTTTCCTGCTGTCTAGCTACTATCTCTGCTTTAACTATCATAGCTGGTATCCCAGTAGTTTAGGATACCAGCTATGAGTTTTTTTTTAAACAAACTTGCAAGGATAAGAAATCAAACCAGTAGGTGAGTTGATGTTCTCGAACTGGTTGTTGTTGACATTCTTAAATAAATTTCATGTGATTCATGCTTGTGTTGGTACATCCACAGGGATTGTAGGTGAAAGAAGCCCCTCTCTTTCACCCCTTTCACCGACACTGTTATCTGCAAACTTTAAGCTTGCTGAGTGGTAACCTTTCTCTTTCTCATTCATTCCATTCAGCTGCATAATATACTTCTTCTGTTGCATTTGGTTTCGGGCCTTAATTACATGTGGACCTTTAATTACAAGTGGACCCCATTGTGGGAAATAAATCCGCACGATGGGTAGGGTGCAGCACATGAACATTAATTACATTAATTACTTTGCATTTTACTTAATTTTGTTTATTCTTTTTTTAAAAAACTGCAGTTTCAATCGGTATTCTAATAGAATGGACAAAGTTGGGATAAATAAGTTAAGATCTGAGTGCTGAATTATTTGGATGGAGTTCAGAATTTCATTAAGTTTGCCTTTTGAGGAAATCTAATATGAACGGGAAGATTTTATGTCCATGGTCAAAAATGTGTAAACGGTTTCTGCTCTTGATCCAAAAATTGTTGAAGAACATTTGGTATGGAATGGTTTTCTTAAAGGTTATACTGAATGGGTACTCCATGGGAGAGTCATACCTTCATGTAAACCAACCCTCCGATCTAGAAGACACCTTCAATTTTGGATGTAGTGACACGGAACAAAATTCTGTAGAAGAAGATGATATAAGGGGCCTACTTAGAGATGCTCTTGGACATAATATCAGAACTGTAGGAGAAGATGAGCGTGCAGTTATTGATCAGTCCATGCATGTTGAGGAATCTTACATGCTGATGACACAACTCATTATGATAACTTGGTGAAAGATTGTGATCAAGAACTGGTATCCGGGTTGTAAGAATTTTATGAAGATTTCTTTTCTTTCTGCATTTATTACATTTGAAATATTTGAATGGGTGGTCAGCAAGTCTTTTACCATGCTTCTTCAATTATTAAGGATGCATTTCCGGAAGGTGTTACTCTGCCATCATCTTCATATGAAGCCAAAAACTGATAAAAGAGTTGGACTTGGATATGGAAAGATACACAGTTGTCCGAATGACTGCATTTTATATCGTGGTGAAAATAGGAACCAAGAGTCGTGCCGAATATGTGGAACTTCACCGATGGGGAAAACATAAGATGACAAGAATGATTCGTTGAACTGAAGTGGATGCTGCACCGACTAACGAAAAAATCGGCTAAAATTTTGAGGTATTTTCTCTTATACCAAGATTGAAAAGGATGTTTGCATCACCGAAGACGGCTTCCTCGATGAGATGGCATGACGAAGGCCGTACAAAGGATGGAATTGTTACGACACCCAGCGGATAGTCCCGCATGGAAAGCCATTTGATGATAGGGCATCCCGAATTTGCTTCTGATGCTCGCCAGTGTCAGACTGGGGTTTGGCTACTGATGGGTTTAATCCCTTTCGAACTATGAGTTCTACATACAGCACTGGCCGGTTGTTTTGGTTCCATATAATATCCGAGTCTCGCAGATTAGTACGGTTAATTGAAATCTAAATTTACTGTCATGTCAGGAGAATGTAATATTGGTATTTAATTAAAGATAACCTTGATCGTGCAGAGAATTTTAATAGCTCAGCGAAGTCTCAACCATAACATTCGTCCTACACCAAGGATTGAGGCAACGATGGTTGGTTGAGTTATTTTCAGAATGGCTTTTCAAACAGGTTAGATGTCTAATATATTAAGCTTTTTTTTAAAATTTTATAGAGAGAAATTAATCATTACTTCTATAATTCTTTTTAGGTACCAATGATGATGGAGAGAAATTGTTCCGAGGAGTTAATAGTCATTGCTCGAGGTCCGAATAATATTGTCAACCAGATATGGTGGGTTCATTAAAAATGGTTTTAAATTTCATCCTAAAGAGCGTGAGAAATTTAGAAAAAATCCAAAATAGTGGGGTTATGGTTGAGGCGGATGGAAAAAATTATTATGGTGCTCTAACAGATATTTATGAGCTGGATTATTATGAAAATTTTAAGGTAGTATTATTTCGATGTGATTGGGTGGATATAAACTCACCTAGAGGTTTGAGGCAGACATAAATGGATTCACACTTGTAAATTTTTCAAGGTTGATACATACTGGTGTGTTATTGAAAGATGATCCATTTGTTTTTTCATCTCAAGCTCGACAAGTATTTTTTGTGCAAGACTCAAAAGATAAAAATTGGTCTCTTGTTATTAAAACGAAACCTAGGGACTTGTATGATATGGGAAAAGAAGTTGGAAGAGGAGGACGATGATACTTACACTCAGTGTATGCCTTATAATGTTGTGTCAACTGATTGAAGTAAATGCGCCAACGAGTTTGATGCAATGAAGGGAATCCCGTGTACAAGATCTTCTGATCTCAGTATGTGTTTGATTGTTAGAAGTTTTTGTTTTTTCCTTTATATTGCTTCAGCTTACTATTTGTGTTATAAAGGAAAAAACTTATAAAAAAATGCTTTACAAGTTTGCTTTATATGACGCATAATTGCATGTGTTTTTTCTCTGGATTCTCTGGTTTCTGTTTGCAGCTAAGAGAAAGGCTGAGGCAGCGAGGATCAGGCAGAAGTATTCAGATAGGATTCTGGTGAATATTATTGATTTTTCTGAGTTTTTTTCCCGTAATTTCTTTGTTTAATTTGCGATGCTTGTATTTCTGGTTTGGTTCCATCAGCAAGTTTATGTTAATCGAAAGGACCTGAAATTTTGTTATCTGTTATCGTGGAGAAATGTTTTTTGTTGAATAGAATTGATTTATCTTCTAGTTCATAAGGTTGGAACCTGAAAGATTGTGGGTTTTTGCTTTAGAATTGATTTCCATCAGCTCATTTAATGGGGCATTTGTACTTGTACCCTTACTAAGTTGCTAAGCCTTTGTTCTGTATGAGCTGGAAAAATAATCACAGTTCCCAATGACTTATAGCTGGATGGTCCATATAAAGTTTTGTTCCTGCTTTTTGCTTTCCCTTTGAGTGTCTGTCTACCTTCGCTATATGGATTGTTTTGGTTTCCTAGTTTATTGTTAATTAATTTCTTTTCTTCCTGTATTTTTCTTATTATTCGACAACATAGTAGATTTTATGTATACAATGCTAATGCTTTTATATAAGTGGCACTGCTTATGCATTGGGTGAATTGAGAAATATGACCTACGGTGAATAATGGGAACTGTGATCATGATGCCAGGTTAGTGGCACTGGGGGGCAGCGGAATCTTCGATGCATCGGTGGTGTGTGCGGAGCTCCGAGCCACATGGGAGGGCATATCTTATGCGAGACGGATACTGCATGCCGACCAGGTCATTCTAGGAGGGCGACTCAGCCACTGTGATTGATTGGATTAGGGGGTCGTGGTCGTGCAGGTGAGGGCAGACCGTTACTCATGGATATTCGCGGGACTTTTGCAGGCGTGTGGAACCTATCAGGCTACACATGTCTACAGGGAAGCGAATTGTGCAGCTGATTGGGTCCGCTGCCTATGCGGCTCACCATTCTGGTGGTTTTACTGTGAGGGAGGCCCGACACTGTGCCGGAGTCTCTGTTAGATTTACTTGGCTTCTGATTTTGTAGGCCGTCTTCATACCCGTAGGGTATGAGCCGCCGTTGCACCAAAAAAAAAAAAAAAAAAAAAAAATAATGGGAACTGTAACAGTTCTAGGTCAACTTGGGAGCTTGGATCATTTTTTTCTCCGCGTTATAAAATTTATACTTTCACCTGGCATGATGGTACCCACAAAGGTATCATATGTGATTTTTACTAGCCGCTTATTTTGCTAGTTACCTTTTATATGCGAAGCCAATTCAGTTTCTTATTCATGATTGCTGACCACAAATTTGGATGTATTAAGCAACAATCCTTTATGCAGGTCAGCCTTTTGGCATATTCCACATAATTAAGCAACGAGGTAATGCATTATGCTCTTGTATTGTTCTTTCTACGTGTGTTTCTGTTGGATTTAAATTTTGTTATTTGAGAAAGGATTGGACATCCATATTAGAATGGTTTTAAGCATATCTGTTCTCAGTGCAATTTGACTATACCTATCTTGCAATATATATGTTAGTTGATAATAGAATGGTTTCAAGCATATCTGTTCTCAGTGCATGTCTTGGTCCTCATAATCTCTACAGAAAAATAATAATATATGGGAAAAGGAAACATATGTTAGCTAAGTGCTTGCAGAGCTCTTTGTTGAATTTAGAGGATCTTCTTGTGCAGCTATGAAGTGACAATTTTAGTACTCTTAATGCTGTAGTTTGTACTAGATTCTGCTCCAGTGGGGTCTTATATTTTTTTTTTTGTTGTATTTTTTTATTCCACCTTTTTTTTTAAGATGGTTGTCTTTTTTACTTTGGGGTCAGGGGGCTTGTAGACAATAACCTCGGTGGTCTAGGGTTGATAGTGTTTATATGCAAGAACTGTAACATAGATGCGATTGCCTTTTGCTCCTGTTCCTTTAAAGGAATTTTGACTTTAAAGCTAGCTTTTTGTTGAGCTAAAGATCTGAGTCATCTGACAGACATAGGAAGTATGCACAAGGTCTTCCTTCTCCCATGCCCTTCTTCTGCTGACTGAAACCTTTTCAATTTTTTTCTTGGAAAAAAGGTTCTGTTACGAATGATGTATGCGTGTTTTAAAATTTCCTTGTGCAATTGCTGCCGCTGCTGATTTGGCGTGGTCGATAAGTGGCCTGTTTTAAAAGATGACCGTAAGTGACAGATGGGAGGCCAACGGGCCATGTAGCATAGTATGTGCTGCCCACTTGCATTTACATATATCCTTCATCTTGAATACAGATATCATTTCTGTATGCTCTCCAACTGTGGTGTCAATTAATTGAGCTTGGTGGTCTCTTTCAGAGCAAAAAGAACATCTATAATGTAGCATGTCGTATCCAATTTGAGTCATTCTTTTCAAGTCTAACAACCAAAAGTTGATGTCATTCTTTTCAAGTCTTACAACCATGCAGTAATATGTTTACGACCATGAAAGCATTAAAATTTTTAGCAAGATGATGATGCCTCCATGGCAATGGAACTTTATTTAGTATAAATTTATCATTTAACCAAATATTGATTCTTTTTTGTGCATACCAAGTAACAATATGCCCCGGAGGAGACGATTTAGAGATGTGGAGTTCCAGCATTCTCAGGTGGGATTCTACTTCTGATCAGTCCCTACAGTCCCAGCAGCCATGTGAGCATCAGCAGCACGAGTCAGGATCTCAGCGCGAGCCTCCTGCTGATTGCCCGGAGGATGAGCTCCGGATCCAGGATAATTCGATTTAAAGTTCATATTTTATGTTCATATTTGTCTTCAACTTTTTAAGACATATTTTATTTAATTTTAATAGATGGACAAGGGACGGTGAGGACGAGATGGGGAACCCACTCAAGCAAAGGATGTGTGGAAGCTTCCTCCGGGTGAGAAGATCATCATCCGATGCAACGAATTGGGGCAGCCCATCAATAGAGCTGGAAGTCTACTATCAAGCTTTTTAGGATCGGTTGCACGCAAGGGTCAGCTGTGTCCACTCAACTATACGAAGTGGAATGACATGCTTCCTTCGTATAAGGTTGAGCTTCTTAGACTTATACAGGTAATGAATTGAATTTATTCTTTTTAATTCGACACCTCCTGTATATTAATTTGCTTAGTATCATAATTTTATTTTAGATGTTTAATATTATTATAACATTCTGAATCTTGTTGTAGGGTAAGTTTGTACTCCCTCCAGAGAGCCATGATTGGGTGCTAAAGTCCCTCAATCGCAAATGGAAAGAATATAAAGCAAAATTGAAGACGGACTTCAAGCGCGAAGGTATGACAGAGGAGGAGGTTGCTCGTGTGACTCCTCCTGATGTATACCCTCAGCAGTGGAGGGAGCTTGTTCATTACTAGTTTTCTAAAAGAGGACAGGTCACGTATATTGTTTCAATATCTTCTATTATCTTTATTATTAATATAGATTGCAAATATATACATTGAATCATATTATACTGTGTGCTTTTATTTTGGCAGACATATTCTAATATTGGTAGAGCTGCACGAGCATCGCAAGCAGTTCCTCATACTTCAGGCTCAAAGAGTTATGCGAGACGTAGAAATTAAATTCGTAAGTTCTTTTGAAAACTATTTGAAACTCTACTAAACATATAGCACGTATCATGATATATAGTTTGCCCCATATACTTTCCGTATGTGTAGATAGTAGAGCATGGAAGGGAGGCCTGGTGAGGTAGAGTTTTATAAGATGACCCACACTCACCGAGATGGCAGCTTTGTCCGGGACGAGTCGAGAGATTATAGTGTATGTATTCATTTTTTTATTTGATCATAATTATTAATTTTACTTCCTTTTAAATTATTAATGTGACTGTTTATTTTTTTGAGAGAGATATAGGAAAGAGCTACAAATCTCATTTCAGAGGCGCGTCGGGGAGTCATCATCATCCGACGCGGCCAGTCGCGTCGAGGCTCAGGTCTATGCAGAATTGATGGGCCCAGAACGTTATGGTCGGGTGAGGGGTTACCGGTATTGGAGTTACCCCCACTCAGCTGTCTGCAGTGAGCCGATATACCCAAGATGCCAGACAAGGTACTAGCACTGCAGAGGTTTGTAGTTTGAAGACAGAGATGGCACAGATAAAGCAGTCATATGAGACAAGGATAGAGGAGATGAGGCAGAGTCATATGACTGATTATGGCGGAGTTGAAGCAGAGCCAAGAGTTGAAGATACAATCTTTGCAGGATCAGCTTGACCATATTTCATCTTTTTTGCAGAGATTTGCTCCTCCGGTACATAACTAAATATATTTGAATATTTTATATAATTATAATGTATTCTTGTATGAGCGTGATGACTTTCGTATTTTTAGTTTCTAAAGTATTTTTTTTCTTGTAGGTTGCTGATACTTCATCTACTCGTAGAGATGATGATGCCGTCGACTCTTGATACATCGTAGATTGTGTACTTACGATTTTGAGATGAATGTTTTTAGATTGTTTTAAATTTTTTTTTTGATACTTACCTCAATTTCCAAAATACGATTATGCCAGAACTTTGATAAGTATAGATCTTGGAAAGGACTTTAATTAGTATGTTCTATGTTGACTTGACAGGAACATGGTTTCCAAAATCTTATGTATAACAATTAGTTTGTAGAGTTTGATCGGTTTAAGATAGATAATGCAGATTCGGTCAACCTCAGCCAAAGGAAGAAACACTATCTAGACACTCCACTCCATTTTAGGTCCTAACGGGCTCCAGGGCCAATAGACCGGTCCCATTACTGGTATAATGGTATAACCCTTGCACTATTGACAAGTCTTCTCGCTCTTTTCTCTGCAAATTAGTGACTGACATGGATCATTTGCTGCTACTTGGTACAGGTCCAGCATCCCCAGTAATGCTGAGTTAATCCATAGTGGATTTGCAGGGTGAGAATTTTTAACACGTATTACTATTGCTTGATCAATTGAAGTATTGAATTGGCATCATCCAGCTAAAAAACATGCATTTGTTAGTTATAGAAATTTAAGTTGTATGCCATATTTTAGGTGGTTAATTTTGTTTAATTTGCTTTATGATCACTTTGCAAACTGGCATTTTTTGATTGCAATACAACTTTCTTATATGGTTTACATGGTACTGTTGTGGTAAATGAAGGTGATTCATGTAATGATCGAGGTTAGTGTATGTGTCAGTCTGTATTCAATCTTTGATTTGTAAACATACTTCACTGATTGACTTCAGTTTTCTAGATGACCTTTGACATGTGCTCGATGTTTCCTGTGTTCCACCTGGTGTAGGCTCTGAGAGGCCTTTGCTTCCTTTTGACAAGGTAGAGGAGCAGGAAGACAGGAAGAAGGATGAGGCTAAGCCTGTCTCCTATTCATATTCCTTCTTCCACCTCATTTTTCTCCCTTGCCAGCATGTACTCGGCTATGCTTCTTACTGGCTGGTCCACGTCCGTTGGTGAAAGTGGTAAGCTTGTTGATGTTGGGTGGCCCTCTGTGTGGGTCAGGATTGTGACTGGGTGGGCCACAGCAGCTCTCTACATCTGGTCTCTAATTGCTCCCATTCTCTTCCCAGATAGGGAGTTCTGACTCCCAAGTATGTAAAAGGATGCAATAATTATTTGGGACCCAAGTCCAGTATCATTGAGTCTGTACATGTCTCTGTACACAGCTCTCGATGCTACATTTGTAGAGGAATCTGTATTATAGATGCAGGCTAAACTTTATGTGTGATTCAAGAATGATAGAGATGTTGCTATAATGTTTGGAATTGTAACCATGGTGCTTCATAATTGAACAGTAAGATGGTCATCCTTTCTTGTGCATGATTCACTGGCAACATGCAAATATTTGCTGGGTAAACTTTGATTTCATTCTCTGAAACTTTAGATAATGGGAACAATTTGTATTGGGTAATCCTACTGTTTGCTCGGCCGGAAGGAAGGTATGCTTTCTTCTGCTTTACATGTTGGACTGGGAGCCGCAGTTATTGAAAATATTGGGCAGGCTTTTGGTACTAAAAAAACAGCGGCGGTTGTTGCAGTATGATCGGGTATAGATCTTGGAAAGGACTTTAATTAGTATGTTCTATGTTGACTTGACAGGAACATGGTTTCAGGACAGGCAGTCCGGCTGGACGACTTGACTCCCACGATCTAGATGAGGTAACTGGAATACATCTTCTTCATGAAAGTAAACTGTAGATTTTGCTTTTCTTCCTCTTGTTCTTCTTCGATGGTTAGCAGGGCTACTTGTCATACATGAGAAACCTGATAGATCATTCTTGTGGTTCTATTTTGCTGGCCAGCAATCTTGATCGTTTGCATTTTACTTGATTGTGTGCTTTTGCTAATTTTTGTTCTGTATTCTTTCAATTCTTGCAGTCTTTGGAGCTGTGGAATGTGATAGAGAACCAAACCATGACGGTCCAGGCACACGAAGGTCTTATTGCAGCATTGGCACAGTCACAAGCCACAGGAATGGTGGCCTCTGCTAGCCATGACAAGTCTGTTAAGCTGTGGAAGTAAGCATGGGGGGTGTTGCAGTGGAAGTAAGCTGTGGAAGTAAGCCACAGGAATTTTTGGAAGCTACTTTGATGGTTTATGTATTCGTAGACTAAATGTTTTGTGTCATCTGTACGGAACTTCTTGTTCTATCTTACTAATCCCAGTGGTGTAGAAATGCATACCTTGTTATAATTAGTGTTGGAAGCAGTGGAACAGAGCTACTGCTGCACTGATTGTTGGTAAATCTTAGTTTTTAAGGTAACACGTGCTTGCTTTCCATGTCTAGCCTCCATGATGGATGTGCTTCTTGGCAAACTATGTCTCTTCAACCAAATGATACTTTATATAATATATCTATGAACCATGTAATTTATGTTGATTTGGAGAAATAGTGCGATCTGATGACTAGTGTAATTTATGTAATTTATGTTGATTCATGTATGAGGTTTAACTATGCTCGTGATGAAGTTGATTTGATTGGTAAGGATGTGGGTGGTGCAGAATTGACTGGGTATGGTAATCGAAGATATTCCTCTGTTCTGAAAGCAGCTAGAGATCGTGGGAGAAGTCACATTAGCTTCAAAGATTCTGACAATGATTCTCATATGATTTCCCCATCAGTCTGGAAATCTGGAGGCCCATATCATGTGGCTCGTAGGGCATACCAGGAAGATTCTGACGAGTGTTATGAGACAGTTTATGCTGCTCGTCTCAGTGACAGGACGAGGCCTATGCTGTTTGATGTGGATTTGAAGGTTCAAGCAAGTTATCAAGGTGAGCATGTTCCTCTGGTTTCTCTGATGAGCAGATTGAATGGCAAAGCAATTATAGGACACCCTGTTCAAATTGAAATACTCAAAGATGGTTCCACTGATCCACTTGTTTCTAGAAATCTTTTTGTTCTGGATGAAAATACAGCATGCCCACCTGTCTGGAGGACTGCAAGAAGAACTGCCATGCAACGAGTTCCTCGTTCTAACTGATAAGTGCTAAATAATGCATAAATTAATATCTTATTCATAGCACTTATCATTATTTTTAATTCACATATTTTGTCAAGTTAACCATAAAATATGTGTTATCATCATCATTGCATTTTAATAATTATCAGAAGTAATTCGAGTTGATTTAATTATTTAATGGTTGAGTCTAATGGATGCAGGTCAAGTCGAATTGATTTAGGATGATTTCTGAACCCAAATCGCATGCATCCCGCAAATCAAGACCCTCTGATTCAGTCACCCAACTCTTTTGCCACATGATCCTATTTTAATAAAATCCCTTCAATTATTTGTTTCTCATATCTCAAAGTATATCATCTAGTTGCACGGATCTCAAAGCCTCAACTCATCCTTATTCCATCTCTAAACACAACCCCCAACTCCTCTCCGTTAACAAAACTAACTTAACTTCTCTTCTCCCGTATCCAAACAAAATCCTCCGATTTCCCAGCCTCCATGTCACTCTCCCTCATCCAAAAAATAAAAAAATAAAACAGAACCCATCCCAAGCTCATTTCATTTCAACCGAACCGAACATCCTCCCCTTCTCCCGTGTTCTCCCAGCAACGAACTCCCCAAACCTCCCAGCTCCTCTGTTTCCAGCGGAACAAATCCTATTCCGTGATCATCTCCCAGCGTCTTCATCGTCCGCTTTCTTCCTCCGAGATCTGCTCACACATCCCTTCCATCAGCCGCATGGATCCGATTCCCCTTCTCCCAGCTAGCAGCTAACGGATTAGAAGCTCCCATCTGCTTCATCCTCCCGAACTCCACATCATCCCTCTTCCGAACCCAGCTAACCACCCATAAGCTCAGGCCATCTTCATCACGTCTTCCAGCTTCTCTCCCGTCCGCGATTCAAGGACGACCTCCCAGCTTCTTCATCCCGTGAGCATCTCAACCATTCAATCCTCCCACTAAATCCCAGCCTTCACGGAAGAAAAGAACAGAGTAGCTCACGGATTTCCTTTTCCGTGAGTTCATCCCAACTCCCCTTCTTCATCTAAACTGCCAGCCGAATCCAAGTTTATCCCCTGTTTCCAGTGCATCCGCGGATCAGTAGCAACGGCTCATCTCATTTCTTCTCAGCCATCATCCCGTTAGTAATCGTCCTTATCCATTCCCAGCCGCGTGCGGATTAAACCCATGCATTGATCTAGCTTCCCAGCCTCAAAACAGAGCAACCGATCTTCCCTACAAACTAGAAGCCGTCCGCGATTCAAGGCCCTTCCGAGACCCATCTGCCAACCAACCCCAGCTCACGAATCCATTGGTTTCTTCCTCCCGTTCGGATTGGTTTCCAACTTCCCCCTGCTTCAGCGGAACGAAGCCCAAATTAATAATTGCGAGCTTCATCTCAACTGCCTCACGAATCGGTTGCTTCCTCCTATAGCTTCTTCCGGATTGATCTAAACTCCCAGTTCCCGAATTTCTTCCTTCTATCCTGTTCGGATTAACTCTATCATGGATTGCATCCTTATCCCACGGATGTCCCAGCTAAATTCCCCTGCATCCTGCTCACGGTTCATCACTTCTTCCCAACCATTTCCCATTATCTGCGGAGGAGATCAACCTTCACAGCCTTCTCCTACTTCGGAACAGAGTCCCAACATCTGAACTTCACTTCCTGATTCAATGCCCAAGCTGCCGATCCCACGAATCAATCTTCTTTCGAATCCCCTGTTTTCCGCGTCATTCCGGACGAACTCCATTCATCTTCCAACAAGATATCCTTCCACGTCTCACCCCACGCGTCTTTCCCAACTTCTGGATGAGAACCACCTGTCTAGCTACTCACCACGGTTCCAGATTGATCCCAACGGTATCCTCCCGGATAAGCTCCAATCCCAGAAATCTCTCAGCCTCATCCTGCAGCCATCCATCCTTATCGCGACGTGAAACAGGGAAGAGAGAGAGAGGATGCCGAGTCTATAAAAGGAGGAGAGGTTTTCTTGGAAGGGCATTCCTCCTCTTCCCCACCAGGGGAGGGGACTGCCCCCATTCCTCTTCCCCACCGGGGGGATCCACTCCTCTTCGGCTCTTCTCAGGTTGAGTTCCCACAAGAATAAAGAGGGAGAGAGGCTTGGCTATTTTAAAAATATTTCAAAGGAGAAAGAAGGAAGGAGGAAGAAAGGAAGCTGATCATGAAGGGAGAGATGGGAGCCCGCTGCTGTGCTGCTGCTACCGTCTCCAACTCCATGCAGGGCTAATTTCTTCTCCAGGGCCGGATGTAGCCCTAACAAAGGGCCAAGGGTTTTTATATTTTTAATTTCTATTCTTGGAGTTGTATAAACCTTATTCTGCTTTTAATGAATATTTTATTTCATTTCATATTTAATTTCTGTGATTTTAAATATGATGTTTATACAACTGATCTTCATGATCACTAAGTAAATATAAGATAGTCCATGCTTAGGGAAGATGCGATGTGCCACCACCTTAGATTAGGGTAGACATTTCATGCCAACCGAAGATGGATTATGCCCAAATTACTTTTGTGAATTTTTATTTAAATGCTTATTAGGCTTGTAGCCAATTTGCATGTTAACCCAAGAACGAAATAAAATATAAATAACCCTTGTTCTGATGTTAGTGGTGAATTCCTTGCCCTAGGTTCTCCCAAATTGATATCCCTTTAATTGCATTTTCTTTTATTAAATTGCTTAGTTTAATAGTCTTCACAAATTGATCATTTTAAATATTTTTATTTTAAGAAAAACAACTATACCCCAATCCCTGTGGATCGATACCCGTAATCACTATCCTACTAGATACGTGCTATTGCGTGGTCTTTAAAGTTGACTATCAATTTTTGGCGCCGTTGCCGGGGATTGGTAGCATAGTTGTTTTTCTTTTTATTAAAAAAAAAACTTTTAAAAAAAAATATATATATCTAAAATAAAATAAAAATATTTTCTATTTTTGTTACTTTTTTTTATCTCATTTCTCTCTCTTACTAATTTTTGATTTTTCTTGATCAGGAATCGAAAAGAAAATCCGGGGCGATCAAAAAGGGAACTATCGGAAAAGGAATGCTGTAAAGGTTTGCTTTAAAAATTGCTAGAAAAATTTCCTTTGGTAACCTCTAAACCTTTCTTATTTAAATTAATTCCCTTTTGTGGTGATTGTTTGATTTTAATTTTAGCAAAAGTGTGAATGCATGCTTGATACACATACACCAATTAATCCGCACATAGTAAGGGCAATCACCCCAACAAGATAAGAACTGGATTTCATCACCAGATTCTTGCCCAAATTAGGTGAATCAATTCTCACATAGCTTTCACCTTAATTAAAATCAATTAGACGTTGGCCTCTAGGGACATTCGAGCTCAATAGGACGAAGATCACCGAAAGTTGCACTAATTTCGCTCTGTGGCTTAGTTGATGTCTAGGCAAGCTTTGTCCCTTTAAGGGAGACAGTTCATCTGTTCGAGGCAAGTGGGTTTTAAGTGGGACCTTTGCAAACGCATCGTGGACCCCTCCACTTACCTGGGAGCTTACCTGGTCAACTAAGTTCATTAGACCGGATTGGAGGCTTAGGTGCCCTCTTCAAAACAGTTAGGAGCTGTCTAGTGATTTTAGGGCAAATACAAGGATTTGACGTGTTTTTCTTTTAGTGCATGCTTGACTGTACGTGACTGATCAGAAGAGTATTGGTGCATGCTAGGGTAAACTATTATCTTTTGACCCTGAAATAGAACGGACCCTTAGGAATATTCGAGCTGAAATCAGAACATTAGAATCAACTATACCCGGTACGATTTGATAAGGATGCGCTGCGTCTGGCTGAAGACGTTAAACTTAGCGCTTGTTGGGAGGCAACCTAATTCTCGTTGGTTATTTTTGCATACTTTCTTGTCGCATTTTTTTTTACAGGATCCCTCATATTACTGATGCAACTACGGTAAAATGCTTCTATCCTCCATATGCATCATATTTTCGTCCAAAAAAATATATAAAACAATAAAAATAATAATAATAATATTCAAAAAAAATTTCAAAAAAAAAAAAAACATTGAGGACAATGTCTGATCTATGTTGGGGGGTATAGGATTCGAATTTTTCGCATTTTCACATTTTTAAGTGAATTTCAAAAAAAAAAAGAAAAAAAAAGTGAATTTCGAAAAAAAAAAAACCTAATTTCTATGCCTTAGTGCTGAAATGATAATCACACAAAGTATATAAAACAAAGTATATAAAATCTAAAAAGCCCAATAACTAGTCAGGAGTAAGTCAATTTGAGTTCTTTTTATTAAATATTCTTTTAGCGAGTTGTAAGATAATTTTTACTTTGGAATTTCACAACACACATGGCCTGCACTTCTAAGGATTAGGTTCAACATTATGTTGCTAAGTCTAGTAGCAACCTTGAGTCCTGATGAATCATTCCTATCTAATTCACTATTATCCCATATTTATTAAAAAAAAAAAAGCCCAATAACTAGTCAGGAGTAAGTCAAAAAAAAAAAAAGAGTGAATTTAGTCAGGTACATCGAAAAGGGCTACCTATTGTCAAAGGTCAGCGGGCTTGTAATGAGGAACCCGAGCATAGGTCCGTAGGGGAATCTTGATGCCCAACACCTTACGCCATCTGGTGTGGGAGTGTTGACTGAGTGCTCACTACACGGAGGAATCATTACAAGAGTAAAAGTGCATAATTTATTTATAAATACAAAATCAAAAAAAAAATATCAAAATCAAAAAAAAAAAGAAAGAAAAAGAAAATAATATTGACCTTGAAAAAGACGATAGTGTGAAAGCCGTCGTTGTAAAAATTCAAGTAAACTGGAATATTACAGATAAAGCCCATGAGGTATTAAAGTAAACATCCACAACTCTCGAAATCCTGCAAGGTAGGATGATTTTGAATCAGTGATTAGGTCTTATCTGACCAATTCTTGGAAGCTACTAGCTTTAGCAGTATTTTGGAAAATCTAAAGCCTTAGCTTGTGTATGGTCCAGATATCACCGAGCACCCGAGTATAAATTAGCCTTACAACTCTCTAACGGAAACTTAATTACTTCAACTTAAGTTGCATCTTGACCTAGGATTTGGGCTGACTTAGTAATAAAACTTTGTGTGCTTTTGAAATTATTGGCACTTATGCATTTGAAATTAGATTTTATAAATCAATAAAATAAATTCTTTCGACTGCAGTTTGTGGGTATCTGAGCCGGAAACCCTCACGAGACAAAACTCGTCCACTAGGGCCACCTAGGGGTTTAAAGCCTTATTGCATACGGTAAATGCAATCGCGATTCCTGCGAAAGTGAGTTAGTTTTTTTTTATTTTGCTCGAGGACTAGCAAAATGTAGGTTGGGGGGTGTGATAAGTGCTAAATAATGCATAAATTAATATCTTATTCATAGCACTTATCATTATTTTAATTCACATATTTTGTCAAGTTAACCATAAAATATGTGTTATCATCATCATTGCATTTTAATAATTATCAGAAGTAATTCGAGTTGATTTAATTATTTAATGGTTGAGTCTAATGGATGCAGGTCAAGTCGAATTGATTTAGGATGATTTCTGAACCCAAATCGCATGCATCCCGCAAATCAAGACCCTCTGATTCAGTCACCCAACTCTTTTGCCACATGATCCTATTTTAATAAAATCCCTTCAATTATTTGTTTCTCATATCTCAAAGTATATCATCTAGTTGCATGGATCTCAAAGCCTCAACTCATCCTTATTCCATCTCTAAACACAACCCCCAACTCCTCTCCGTTAACAAAACTAACTTAACTTCTCTTCTCCCGTATCCAAACAAAATCCTCCGATTTCCCAGCCTCCATGTCACTCTCCCTCATCCAAAAAATAAAAAAATAAAACAGAACCCATCCCAAGCTCATTTCATTTCAACCGAACCGAACATCCTCCCCTTCTCCCGTGTTCTCCCAGCAACGAACTCCCAAACCTCCCAGCTCCTCTGTTTCCAGCGGAACAAATCCTATTCCGTGATCATCTCCCAGCGTCTTCATCGTCCGCTTTCTTCCTCCGAGATCTGCTCACACATCCCTTCCATCAGCCGCATGGATCCGATTCCCTTCTCCCAGCTAGCAGCTAACGGATTAGAAGCTCCCATCTGCTTCATCCTCCCGAACTCCACATCATCCCTCTTCCGAACCCAGCTAACCACCCATAAGCTCAGGCCATCTTCATCACGTCTTCCAGCTTCTCTCCCGTCCGCGATTCAAGGACGACCTCCCAGCTTCTTCATCCCGTGAGCATCTCAACCATTCAATCCTCCCACTAAATCCCAGCCTTCACGGAAGAAAAGAACAGAGTAGCTCACGGATTTCCTTTTCCGTGAGTTCATCCCAACTCCCCTTCTTCATCTAAACTGCCAGCCGAATCCAAGTTTATCCCCTGTTTCCAGTGCATCCGCGGATCAGTAGCAACGGCTCATCTCATTTCTTCTCAGCCATCATCCCGTTAGTAATCGTCCTTATCCATTCCCAGCCGCGTGCGGATTAAACCCATGCATTGATCTAGCTTCCCAGCCTCAAAACAGAGCAACCGATCTTCCCTACAAACTAGAAGCCGTCCGCGATTCAAGGCCCTTCCGAGACCCATCTGCCAACCAACCCCAGCTCACGAATCCATTGGTTTCTTCCTCCCGTTCGGATTGGTTTCCAACTTCCCCCTGCTTCAGCGGAACGAAGCCCAAATTAATAATTGCGAGCTTCATCTCAACTGCCTCACGAATCGGTTGCTTCCTCCTATAGCTTCTTCCGGATTGATCTAAACTCCCAGTTCCCGAATTTCTTCCTTCTATCCTGTTCGGATTAACTCTATCATGGATTGCATCCTTATCCCACGGATGTCCCAGCTAAATTCCCCTGCATCCTGCTCACGGTTCATCACTTCTTCCCAACCATTTCCCATTATCTGCGGAGGAGATCAACCTTCACAGCCTTCTCCTACTTCGGAACAGAGTCCCAACATCTGAACTTCACTTCCTGATTCAATGCCCAAGCTGCCGATCCCACGAATCAATCTTCTTTCGAATCCCCTGTTTTCCGCGTCATTCCGGACGAACTCCATTCATCTTCCAACAAGATATCCTTCCACGTCTCACCCCACGCGTCTTTCCCAACTTCTGGATGAGAACCACCTGTCTAGCTACTCACCACGGTTCCAGATTGATCCCAACGGTATCCTCCCGGATAAGCTCCAATCCCAGAAATCTCTCAGCCTCATCCTGCAGCCATCCATCCTTATCGCGACGTGAAACAGGGAAGAGAGAGAGAGGATGCCGAGTCTATAAAAGGAGGAGAGGTTTTCTTGGAAGGGCATTCCTCCTCTTCCCCACCAGGGGAGGGGACTGCCCCCATTCCTCTTCCCCACCGGGGGGATCCACTCCTCTTCGGCTCTTCTCAGGTTGAGTTCCCACAAGAATAAAGAGGGAGAGAGGCTTGGCTATTTTAAAAATATTTCAAAGGAGAAAGAAGGAAGGAGGAAGAAAGGAAGCTGATCATGAAGGGAGAGATGGGAGCCCGCTGCTGTGCTGCTGCTACCGTCTCCAACTCCATGCAGGGCTAATTTCTTCTCCAGGGCCGGATGTAGCCCTAACAAAGGGCCAAGGGTTTTTATATTTTTAATTTCTATTCTTGGAGTTGTATAAACCTTATTCTGCTTTTAATGAATATTTTATTTCATTTCATATTTAATTTCTGTGATTTTAAATATGATGTTTATACAACTGATCTTCATGATCACTAAGTAAATATAAGATAGTCCATGCTTAGGGAAGATGCGATGTGCCACCACCTTAGATTAGGGTAGATATTTCATGCCAACCGAAGATGGATTATGCCCAAATTACTTTTGTGAATTTTTATTTAAATGCTTATTAGGCTTGTAGCCAATTTGCATGTTAACCCAAGAACGAAATAAAATATAAATAACCCTTGTTCTGATGTTAGTGGTGAATTCCTTGCCCTAGGTTCTCCCAAATTGATATCCCTTTAATTGCATTTTCTTTTATTAAATTGCTTAGTTTAATAGTCTTCACAAATTGATCATTTTAAATATTTTTATTTTAAGAAAAACAACTATACCCCAATCCCTGTGGATCGATACCCGTAATCACTATCCTACTAGATACGTGCTATTGCGTGGTCTTTAAAGTTGACTATCACTAACCCATCAGCCTTGGATGGTGAAGATGCTGGTGGTCTTCAATATAGAGACAGAGAAAGCAAACCTCAAGTTCACAACTACCAGAAGTTCGCAACCCATAGGTTTGATGTTTAACGACGCTTTATTGCGTCGGTCAAGTAGCATAAACCGACGCTTTTAAGCGTCGGCATAGTCCAACACAAAATACGGTGGGAAGCGTGGGTTGAAGTACGCCGACGCTTCTAAGCGTCGGGTTTGTATAAAATGAACGACGCTTAAAAGCGTCGGCATAGTCCAACACAAATACGGTGGGAAGCGTCGGTTCAAGTACGCCGACGCTTTTAAGCGTCGGGTTTGTATAAAATGAACGACGCTTAAAAGCGTCGGCATAGAGCGACGACGCTTTTTTGACGCGTCGGGTTAAACCCGACCCACGCCCACCTGCCCGACGTCTGAGCCACGCTTTGCGATGCGTGGGCTGGAAATTCGCCGATGCTTAAAAGCATCGGGAGAGACCAAAAAAAGCGCCGGGAGATATCCTTTCTTTTGTAGTGTCTTGATGATAAGTCCATATTAAATTCTTAAATTGTGTGCAAAACGAAGCTTAACTATGAAGAAAGACAGACAAAACACAAGCGACGAGTGTTACCAAAAGTTAATGGAAACATGAATTAGCCGTAATTGTCAATAACAGGCAAAGAATATTGCCATCTTCAAGAGCTTATCTTCTCTAAGATTTCCTAAACCTTTTAAAAGAGCCGGCTTGGTATTGCTTTGTTTTCTGCTTTCGTTTTCAATAATCAAAGACGAAAAATGGAACTAGTATAAACAGCCTTTTGTTTTCAAATTGCTTAATTATGAAATCTTTTGGTTGCAAAGAAGAACTCGTTTCAAAATAGATTAAAAAGAAAAGCAAGGAAAAGCATAAATTCTGCACAAACGTTAATTCAACATATATCTCCATGTGGTATTCAACACAAAAAGGACAATATATATTTACGCCAAACCTGCTACTGGGATTTCCACAGCAAACTCGGTGTAACATAGAACCGACAGCATGGCAGCAACACCAGAGACAACATAGGAGAGCACCACAGGTGGCCCGGCGGCATCATGGGCCTCCTGGCCGGTAAGGACAAAGATGCCGGCACCGACGACACTACTGACGCCGAACCACATTGATAATCTGAAAAAATGATGTATATCTATATAAAAGAATTTCAGGTTTTAAGAATTACCTGAAGGAATACCAAAAGAAAATAATTTTCCAGGATCTAGAGGTTGAATCACGTGAATAATCTCTTCCAATAAAATACTCAGGCCAAATGTTCAATCACAATGGAAAGAACACACCAATCACCGTTCAAATGCTTTTGCAAAGATAAGATGGAAGAAAGTTAATTTCTTGCTTAGAGCCCTTCCCTCTTGTTCCTCTCTTTCTTTTCTAGTATTATAAAATGTCAATTGTATGCAGATAAGAGAGGGAATGAGAGAGGAAAAAACTACCCGGTAGTTTCTTCTATCTTATAACTACTCCCTCTTTAAATTCAAACTTGGATCATGTTGGTTAAAAGATTTGGTCAGGCTAGCCCAGCATGGGCGGCCCAACTAAACCACAGGATGGGCTTGCCAAGACCAAAAAAAAAACTTTCAACTTCCATCCAAATTCTATGTGATTCATACTTAGCAAATGAACCGTGTGACCCACGAGTACACCTGCACTTGGGAGCTCAATACTATGCACCTGCTAGGGAAAAAACATAGTGGCTACTACCCAGAAGGAAAATATAATAATTAGTATAAAAGTGTCTCGTTGTGCCCCAGACGCCTTTTGTTACATTAGTTAAAGCATATCTAATCCCTCTAAGACTATGCTTAACTTTCTTTTCCTCGCCATGTATCCACAATTATGTTCAAGCCATATCATAGCGACATAATTAGTCGACCGGTGAATACATGTGGTAGATGTAATCAATAATGGTCTTCCTTTCGAACTAATGTATCTTAGTTTCAGATCAACCGTTTTCCTAGACATATCCCATAAGGCTAAATTATTTTATCACCATTGGAAACATGCTAAAGTAACGAATATTGATCTGTCACTTTGATAACATCGTTGAAAGTCAAATAGGGCACTGAAAAAAAAAGGAGGCTAAATCAGAATGTCATGCCTCAAAGAAAGGAACTCACACAGTGAGGATGCAGGGAATCCATTTATAATCACTCACTTCCTGTATGGGTCAAACCAAGCACATGTAGTATGAATTACATGCTATGATGGTCTCTCTGAAAAGAGCATACGTCTATTTGCCAATAATTACCATCATACAGATCTTGACCCAGTTGCAAGCTTACATTATACAAAAACAAACAACTGGTCCAAGTTCTCTATTAGCTCACTATCAACAGCGCCTAATAAAGTACTCGCATCTGGCTATTTATCCAGGCTAACATGATTGTGGGACTATCATGTTTTCGGTCCAAAATTACATATCCATATGTTAGGTGTAGACCTCATCTTGACTCAAGTCAAGGCAACACTTATAATCCCTAAATAAATAAATTTGCTAATTTTAGCTTACCACTGCAATGTCAAACAAGCATATATTTTTTTTTATAATGCTTCATTTACAGTGTTTAACATCATAGTGTCTCATCCAGCTCGCTTTCACAGCGCCTGAGGTGGTTGCTTGTGCGAGAAAGCCGACCTGTGCCTGGTGACGTACCTTTTAATATATATGTGTGTTTGTGCTGTATATAAAAAAAAATTTCCATTCATCCAGGAATAATATAAATTGAAATGAAACAAATATCTATTCATCAATGATAGAGTATTATACATTCAAATCATAGTGATCCTTCACGATGCACTTTCTTACTAAACTCTATGCAATCCCAAAGACTCAACATGAGATAAAAATACGTCTCTGGGAATAGGTTTAGTAAAAGGGTCTGCAATCATCAAACGCGTTGAAATATATTTTAGGACCACTTCCTTCTGTGCTACTATGTCTCTAACAAAATTATTTTTAGTATCAATGTGTTTCGTCCTACCATGATACTTAGGATCTTTTACATATGCAATGGCAGCTTGACTATCACAATGAACTGTCACGGGTTCTGCAGCACTTACTATTACACCCAAGCTTTGCAGAAATCTTCTAAGCCAAACTGCTTCCTGCACTGTAGCTGAACAAGCAATAAACTCAGCCTCCATCGTAGATAAGGCTGTACATATTTGCTTCTAGCTACGCCAAGAGATAGCACCATTATTAAGCAAGAATACATATCCTGAAGTTGATTTGCGTTCATCCAGATCTCCTGACCAATCAGCATCTGAATAACCACTTAAGCGCAAATTATCTCCTTGATAGCATAGAGAATAATCTGCAGTGCCTTTGAGATATCTGAGGATCCTTTTGACAGCTTTCCAATGCAACTTTCCAGGATTGGCTTGATAACGGCTCACTAACCCGACAGCATAACATATATCGGGTCGAGTACACATCATGGCATACATCAAACATCCAATAACATTGGAGTAGGGAACATTAGCCATTTCCCTTTTCTCATCTGGAGTCTTAGGACACATTTTGAGATTCAGGCCTTCGCCTTTTGCTATAGGAGTGTCTATGGGGTTGCAGTTTTGCATATTAAATCGTTTAAGAATCTTTCTAATATAAGTCTCTTGCGACAATGCAAGAAGCCTCTTTGAACGATCCCTATGAATTTTAACTCCAAGCACATAAGCTGCTTCCCGCATATCCTTCATCTCAAAATTTGAGAACAACCATTTCTTTATGGTAACAACAAACTCCTTATGGAAGATGAGCGCCTTGAGGCAGCTAAATCTTCTGGGCTAGCTTATATAGCTGAATCTAGCTCACGCAAGGCTTCTGGTTTTAAGCGAAAGAGAGGATGGAAATCTTTCAAAATGGGTAAAGAGAAAGGGCAAGCATATAAATTCGGCAAAGCTAACCGGCGCAAGAGAGGCAAGCGCGGTGGTAAAAAGAAGGACAAGACCAAGATGTGCTGCTATAATTGTGGCAAGCCGGGTCACTTCGCTCGTGAATGCGCCGAGCCGAAGACAGGAGAGAAGGTATCTCCTAGCTCCATTATATTAAATTATATTTATGTTTCTAGCTGTTGTTTGCTTACTGAATCACGTCCTATGTGGACTGTAGACTTAGGAGCCACAGACCATGTAGCTAGAGACAGAAGAGCTTTTGTGGAGTATCGACGAATCAGTCCAGGCACTAGGTGGATATATGTTGGAGATAATTCTAAAGTTGAAGTAAAAGGTATTGGCACTTGCAAGTTGGTACTACATGGTGGTCGTACCTTGCTCCTACATGATGTCCTCTATGCACTGGATATTCGACGAAACTTGGTTTCTGTAATTGCCCTTCTCAGCTTAGGATATAGTTTGAATTTCCATGGTATTTATGTTGATGTGTATCTTGGGCCAACTTATTATGGCTCTGGTTATTTATCAGATGGTTTTATAGTATTGGATGAAGATTACAGTACTAATGTTAATTATGATGATAGCTGTTTTTCTTTAATTGCTTCTTCAAGCAATGTGAATAATAATCTGGATGTGTGGCATGCTAGATTAGGGTATATTGGACAAGATAGAATGAATAGACTAGCTAGAGTAGGCCTTTTGGGCTCACTCGCTAAAATAGAACTGTCCATTTGTGAGCATTGCCTAGCTGGAAAAACAACTAGAAAACCATTTGGTAAAGGAACCAGAGCACAAACTCCATTGCAATTAATCCACTCTGATATTTGTGGTCCAATGAATGTGAGGGCGAGGCATGGAGCCTCATATTTCATCACTTTTATAGATGACTTCATGCGTTTTGGTCATGTCTACTTGATCTCCCATAAGCCAGAAGCATTAGATTGCTTTAGACGATATTTGATTTTGGTTGAGAATCAGTTAGATAAAATAATTAAAGTTCTAAGAACTGATCGTGGGCGTGAATATCTATCTGAGCAGTTTAAAATGCTTTGTGATGAGAAAGGAATAGATCGACAATTAACTATTCTTGGAACTCCGTAGCAAAATGGTATTGCAGAGAGAAGGAATAGAACACTTTTAGAGATGGTTAGGTCAATGATGGCGCAAGCGAAACTTCGTATTTCATATTGGGGAGATGCTCTTTTAACTGCAGCCTATATACTTAACCGTGTGCCCTCCAAATCGGTCCCTTCAACACCCTATGAATTATGGACAGGTAGAAAACCTGATCTAAATAATTTACGACCCAGGGGGTCTGCTGCCTATGTTCATGAATCCTCTCACAAATATGGAAAATTGGGTCCGAGAGGAAAGAAGTGTATCTTTATAAGATATTCGAAATACTCTAAAGGATATGTATTCATTAGTGAGCAGGCAGATAGAAGTTGGACTGAAATTGAATCACGAGATGTCACGTTCTTAGAGAATGATTTTCCTAGCAAGGGTGAGATAATAAAGGATTTCCAATTTTTCGAGGTGGAAGATCCTGATGTTTGTGCCGCACCTATACAACAAGTTGAGGTGACTGAGAAATTGTCTCAACCTCTTGGACCTAGTGGGAGCGACACAATAACTAGTGGATTGATTCCACAAGAATTACAATTGCGTAAAAGCGCTCGTAAAATTGTCCCTCGTCGTCGTTTTGACATCGAAGGGGAAGCTTTTATGGTAGCTTCACATGATATTTTTGAGCCAAAGTCAATTAAAGAGGCTCTCTCATGCACTGCAAAGGAAGAGTGGAAAAAGGCGATGGAGGAAGAAATGGAGTCTATGAATGCAAACCATGTCTGGGACTTGGTTGATCTTCCATCAGATCGTAAAACAATTGGGAACAAATGGGTTCTCAAGATTAAGCAAAAGGCAGATGGATCTATTGAAAGATATAAGGCACGCCTAGTGGCAAAAGGATATACCCAACAAGAGGGTATAGACTATGAGGAAACCTTCTCTCCAGTAGTTAGGTTTGCCGCCATTCGCCTTATCCTAGCCATCGTTGCACATTTAGATTTGGAATTACATCAGATGGATGTTAAGACAGCATTTCTCAATGGAGAATTGGATGAGAAAATCTACATGGAACAACCTGTAGGTTTTGTTGTAAAAGGACAGGAGCACAAAGTTTGCAAGCTCCAGCGATCTATTTATGGCCTAAAACAATCATCTAGACAGTGGTACTTAAAATTTCATCGAGCTATAACTTTATATGAGTTTACGATGATCAATGAAGACCATTGTGTATATGTCAAAGGCTTTCACGATAAATTCGTGATTTTATCATTATATGTGGACGATATTTTGTTGGCTGGGAATGATAAGGAGTTTGTTGTTACCATAAAGAAATGGTTGTTCTCAAATTTTGAGATGAAGGATATGGGGGAAGCAGCTTATGTGCTTGGAGTTAAAATTCTTAGGGATCGTTCAAAGAGGCTTCTTGCATTGTCGCAAGAGACTTATATTAGAAAGATTCTTAAACGATTTAATATGCAAAACTGCAACCCCATAGACACTCCTATAGCAAAAGGCGAAGGCCTGAATCTCAAAATGTGTCCTAAGACTCCAGATGAGAAAAGGGAAATGGCTAATGTTCCCTACTCCAATGCTATTGGATGTTTGATGTATGCCATGATGTGTACTCGACCTGATATATGTTATGCTGTCGGGTTAGTGAGCCGTTATCAAGCCAATCCTGGAAAGTTGCATTGGAAAGCTGTCAAAAGGATCCTCAGATATCTCAAAGGCACTGCAGATTATTCTCTTTGCTATCAAGGAGATAATTTGCGCTTAAGTGGTTATTCAGATGCTGATTGGTCAGGAGATCTGGATGAACGCAAATCAACTTCAGGATATGTATTCTTGCTTAATAATGGTGCTATCTCTTGGCGTAGCAAGAAGCAAACATGTACAGCCTTATGTACGATGGAGGCTGAGTTTATTGCTTGTTCAGCTACAGTGCGGGAAGCAGTTTGGCTTAGAAGATTTCTGCAAAGCTTGGGTGTAATAGTAAGTGCTGCAGAACCCGTGACAGTTCATTGTGATAGTCAAGCTGCCATTGCATATGTAAAAGATCCTAAGTATCATGGCAGGACGAAACACATTGATACTAAAAATAATTTTGTTAGAGATATAGTAGCATAGAAGGAAGTGGTCCTAAAATATATTTCAACGCGTTTGATGATTGCAGACCCTTTTACTAAACCTATTCCCAGAGATGTATTTTTATTTCATGTTGAGTCTTTGGGATTGCATAGAGTTTAGTAAGAAAGTGCGTCGTGAAGGATCACTATGATTTGAATGTATAATACTCTATCATTGATGAATAGATATTTGTTTCATTTCAATTTATATTATTCCTGGATGAATGGAAATTTTTTTTTTATATACAGCACAAACACACATATATATTAAAAGGTACGTCACCAGGCACAGGTCGGCTTTCTCACACAAGCGACCACCTCAGGCGCTGTGAAAGTGAGCTGAGATGAGACACTATGATGTTAAACACTGTAAATGAAGCATTATAAAAAAAAATATGCTTGTTTGACATTGCAGTGGTAAGCTAAAATTAGCAAATTTATTTATTTAGGGATTATAAGTGTTGCCTTGACTTGAGTCAAGATGAGGTCTACACCTAACATATGGATATGTAATTTTGGACCGAAATCATGATAGTCCCACAATCATGTTAGCCTGGCTAAATAGCCAGATGCGAGTACTTTATTAGGCGCTGTTGATAGTGAGCTAATAGAGAACTTGGACCAGTTGTTTGTTTTTGTATAATGTAAGCTTGCAACTGGGTCAAGATCTGTATGATGGTAATTATTGGCAAATAGACGTATGCTCTTTTCAGAGAGACCATCATAGCATGTAATTCATACTACATGTGCTTGGTTTGACCCATATAGGAAGTGAGTGATTATAAATGGATTCCCTGCATCCTCACTGTGTGAGTTCCTTTCTTTGAGGCATGACATTCTGATTTAGCCTCCTTTTTTTTCAGTACCCTATTTGACTTTCAACGATGTTATCAAAGTGACAGATCAATATTCGTTACTTTAGCATGTTTCCAATGGTGATAAAATAATTTAGCCTTATGGGATATGTCTAGGAAAATGGTTGATCTGAAACTAAGATACATTAGTTCGAAAGGAAGACCATTATTGATTACATCTACCACATGTATTCACCGGTCGACCAATTATGTCGCTATGATATGGCTTGAACATAATTGTGGATACATGGCGAGGAAAAGAAAGTTAAGCATAGTCTTAGAGGGATTAGATATGCTTTAACTAATGTAACAAAATGCGTCTGGGGCACAACGAGACACTTTTATACTAATTATTATATTTTCCTTCTGGGTAGTAGCCACTATGTTTTTTCCCTAACAGGTGCATAGTATTGAGCTCCCAAGTGCAGGTGTACTCGTGGGTCACACGGTTCATTTGCTAAGTATGAATCGCATAGAATTTGGATGGAAGTTGAAAGTTTTTTTTTTGGTCTTGGCAAGCCCATCATGTGCGAGTGGGAGATGTGGCAGATGCTCTCAGTAGGAAGTCAGCAGTGGGCTCCATATCTTTGCTTACCACTCAGAAGCAGATTTTGAAAGATTTCGATATGATGCAGATCGAGGTGATTACCAAGGGTGCTGGAAGTATGTTGGCTAGTTTGTTGGTGCAACCTACCTTGATAGAAAGAATAAAAGCTGCTCAACAGACAGATGCACATTTATGTCAGCTTAAAAATGATGTGGAGAGAGGGTTACGACCCAAACTCCGAATCCACCCGGATGGTACTCTGCGTTTTGGCAGTAGATTATGTGTGCCCAGGGATGCTGATCTAAAAAGAGAGATTCTGGAGGAAGCTCATCAGTCTCGTTTCTCTATTCATCCCGGCAGCACTAAAATGTATAGAGATTTACGGGAACACTTCTGGTGGAACGGCATGAAGAGAGAGATAGCAGGATTTGTAGCTCGGTGCTTGGTATGTCAGCAAGTAAAAGCTGAGCATCAGAGGCCGGCTGGTTTGCTAAAACCACTAGAGATTCCAGAGTGGAAATGGGAGCACATTACTATGGATTTTGTTACTGGACTTTCAAGGACAGTAAGGAGGAATGATGCAGTATGGGTGATTGTTGATCGCCTCACGAAGTCAGCTCACTTTTTACCCTTTAGGGTTGGCACTTCACTTGACAGGCTAGCTCAGAGGTATATTGATGATATTGTGCGCTTACATGGGGTACCAGTAAGCATTGTATCTGATCGGGACCCCCGCTTTGTATCTGTATTTTGGAGAAGCTTCCAAACTGCTATGGGTACTGATCTGAGACTCAGCACTGCTTATCACCCTTCAGACTGATGGTCAGTCAGAGAGGACGATCCAGACCCTGGAGGATATGCTGCGGACTAGTACTGTTGATCTGGGAGGTTGCTGGGATGATCATATATCACTAGTGGAGTTTGTTTACAATAACAGTTATCATTCTAGCATTCAGATGGCACCTTATGAAGCCTTGTATGGAAGAAAATGTCGGTCTCCTCTACATTGGGATGATGTTGGAGAGAAGAAGTTGTTGGGCCCTGAATTAGTTCAAAGTGCTAGGAAGAAGATTCTACTGATCAGGAAAAGGCTCAAGGCAGCTCAAGATAGACAGAAAAGCTGGGCAGATAAGAAAAGAAGAGAAGTGAAATTTCAGGAGGGGGACTTTGTATTCTTAAAAGTTTCACCCTCGAAAGGTGTTACAAGATTTGGAAGACATAGTAAATTGAATCCTCGCTACATTGGACCCTTTGAGATTCTTTCCAGAGTAGGGGAGGTTGCTTACAAACTCGCTTTGCCACCAGAGTTATCCAGTGTGCATAATGTCTTTCACGTTTCTCTTCTACGGAGATACATTCCTGATCCCAGCCATATAGTACAGCACGAGCCCCTGCAGATTGATAGAGACCTGATTTATGAAGAGTATCCTTTACGCATCATTGATCATAAGGAGCAGGTCCTGAGGCGACGTATCATCCCCTATGTGAAAGTTTAGTGGAGCAACCATTCGGAGAGAGAGGCCACATGGGAACTTGAGGAGGATATGCGAGCAAGACATCCGCAACTCTTTGAGAATACAGGTATGTAAATTTCGAGGACGAAATTCTAATAAGGAGGGGAGAATGTGATAACCGCCCCACTCCCAAGAGAAACGGAGGGGGGGCATTACACCATCGTGCAGGCGTTCGTAATGCCTGATGGTGGGCGGTTACAACCGTCCGCCTTCCCCAGTGATCGAGGCTACAAGAAGCCCCGATCGGCTTCCATTTCACCACCCGTTCATCCTCCTCCTCCACTGTTTGTCTCCCTCTCTCACAACCCTCTCCGATTGGCAGGACCCGATGTTAGACCCACACCGCCGGAGTAAAGGGCCGCATTGCCGGAGTAGGAGGCAGACGTTCTTCTTCAACCAGGTAACGCCCTTACTCATAGTTATTCTTTGTATATCTAGTTTAGAAATTAAATCAAATAAAAAAAAAGGGGGAAGGAAGATGGCGGCAGGCACCGGCTGCGATGGCCGCAAGCCGCGTCGGCCGCAAGCCGCGTCGGCCGCAAGCCGCGGCGGCAAGAGAGGCCGTAAGCCGCGGCGGCCGCAAGGGCGGCCGGTGCCGGGAAGCGCCGCCGGCTGCGGCTCGGACCCTCCCCGAGCCCGATCTCCCGTCCGCGGGAGAAGAAAGAAAAAAAAAAAACTTACTGGTGGTTGATCCGCAGCCGCAACCGCGGCCGCCGGCCTCGGCCGCAGGTCGCAGGCCTTGGGTTGCCGGCCGCGGGACGCCGACGCGACCGCAGGCCGCCGATGCGCCCCCGAGCACGACCATGGGCACGGCCGCGGGTGTGGCCGTGGGCGCCGCAGGCCGGCCGCCGGGCGCCATCGGCCGCTGCCCGTTCCTCCCAAGCCTCTCGAGCTCGCCCTCCTCCCTCCATGGGAGAAGAAATGAGAAGAAAGGGGGAAGGAGAAATCGGGAGAAGAGAAGAGGAGGAGAAGAAAAAGAAAGAAGAAAGAATGGGAGAAGAAGGTTCGGGAAGGAAGAAGGAAGAAAAGAAAAAGAAGAAAAGAAGAAAAAGAAAAGAAAAAGAAAAGAAAAGGAAAGGAAAAAAAAAAAGAGAGACCCTTAACGGGTCCGACCTAACGGGTCTGATCCGAGTACGGGTCCGAACCTGTTAGGCCCAAATAAAAGAAAAGAAAAATGGGTTTAGCCAAATTTGACTAAAACCGAGCCCAGTCAGATTGGGCTAAGTTCGGACGAACCCAAACTATAAATTGGGTTAAATTCGAACCAAATTAAGCCCAATTGAGTTGGGTCTGAACCTAATTAAGCTGAGTTAGTCTCAGCAGACCCAAATTGAATATGAATCAAGCCCAATTCAAAACCAGTTTAACTAAATTGAGACCGAATTGACTTTGGGCTGACCCTGACTCAAGCCTAGATGAGCCACATTGACCCTGGACCAAAATTAAACCTAATTGGACTTGAAATTGAGCCCAATAACATAATCAGAAGACCAAATTGACCCGATAGGGCTAGACCCAATCAGGAACCGAGCCCAATTCTTTAATTAAAGACCCAATTGACCTACGTGAACCCAATCTGGCTCTAAATCGAGGCCAAGGGCTTTAAATTAAATAAATTGGACTTGAGATCCAAGCAAGTAAATTCATGTTATGATAAATTAGAAAATTATGAAATAAATAGAGACTAATGTGACCCCTATGTGATTTATTTAGGTGATCAAGGATTTGTCACCCGGACGTAAGAAATTGGAAAGCATATTGCTGTAAGTAACCTTGGCACTGATCTTAAAGTTTTTAAATTACTGTTTATTTACAATTATAAAAATGTATTGGTTATGATATATTTTCTCAAAATTAGGATCAAGTATATGATTGCATGTAATTCATGAATTTGATTAAAGAGCATCCTTCATGAATATTTGATGGTGTATGAGTTATGAAATTATGATTATGTTAGACTGTATGAAAAATGATATTTGAGGCATGTTTATGCATTTTAAGTTATATAATGCCATTTATCATTTTCAAACCTATTTATGATGATTATGATTTATGAAAGAAAAAGAATATGATTTATGAACTCTCAAATAGCTATGACCACCTCTAGAAATAGAGACCAGTCGACACCCTGGAGCTAGCATCCAAAGAATAACAGGCCCTCTGCCAACGGGTTAAAGTTGGTAATGAATAACAGAATTAGTCGACTAAGATTAACAGGCCCTATCATGGGATTATAGTGACCATAGCAGCACATCCGTCTGAGAGTATGTTTTATAAAGTATGGATAAATGGCAATATTTTTATATGACTTGCATTATCATGATTATGAACTTTTATGGATAGAACATGCATTGCTTTATGACCTGATTTGTGTATATCATCTATAAAATGTTTTATTTTACTACAACTGTTGGCTTTTTAATCACTGCATTGGCATAATTGTACTTGATCCAATAAGATAGTACCTGGTTACTTACTGAGCTGTGTAGCTTATATCTTTTCATCTATTTTTTTTTCTACAGATGAATAAGACTACTAGGAGCAGGGAGCTTGGTGTTATTTAGGGTTGGGGTAACTGAAAATATTATGTAATAATTAAATTTTAGAAGCTCTGTACTGTTCCAACTTCATGAACAATGTTATGACATTAGTAAATGAAACTATTTATTTTCATTACAAAATTTTAAGTGGCTTCGTGTTATTGTGTGTATAAGATTGCAATAGCACGGCCGTGTCATGATCCGGATTTGGGGCGTGACATTTAGTGGTATCAGAGCAATAGGTTTAATCAAGAGTAAAAAGAAGAAAAAAATAGTAAGAGAAATGGGTAGTTAATCCTCGTTCAATTAAATTCGGCATATTCAAAAGAAAGAAAATTAGTTAATTGAATTATGCTAATATTTTTGATAGGTGAAAATGAGGAACAGAGAGGAGGAAGTCTTGGCAAATATTGCAGCTCGGAGGAGAGGAGCAAGAGGGAGAGGACTTGCCAGGCAGCTAGCTGAGCAAACTCCAAACCCAGCTGCCACCCAGGCTGATTTTGCCGAAGCAAGTCAGATGATGACTTAGCTCCTTCAGATGCAGCAGGAGATGCAACAACAGATGCAGCAGCAGATACAACAGCAGATGCAGATGCAGCAGCAGGTGCAGCAGCAGATGCAGATGCAGATGCAACAGCAGGTGCAGCAGCAGGTGCAGACCACTGCCCGACCTGCACAGTCCATTGAGTCCAACTATGAGCGATTCCGTAGGCTCAACCCACCTATGTTTGATGGTGGAGCTGACCCTCTGGTTGCTGAGACCTGAATTCGGGAGGTAGAGAAGATGTTCAAAGCCTTGCAATATTCCGAAGAAGTGAAGGTCAGATTGGCTATCCCTATGCTAAAAGGGAATGCAGAGTTCTGGTGGACGACCATTGAAGCTGCACGCGAGGGTGAGGACGAGCTACCGACATGGGAGGAATTCAAGAAGATGTTTTATGACCAGTATTTTCCAGAGTCAGTCAGAATATCTAAAGAAAATGAATTTTTATCTCTGAGGCAGACAGATGATATGACTGTGCTAGAATATACCAACAAATTTACTGAGCTGGGTCGGTTCTGCCCTCAGATGATAAAGATTGAGAGAAGCAAGGCTAATAGATTTGAGCAAGGCTTGAGGGACGAAATTCGATCCCGATTGTCAGTTTTGATTTTTACCAGCTATGGAGAGGCCCTGGAGAGAGCACTGAAGGTAGAAGCAGATCTGAAGAAATCAAGGAAGGAAAGAGGTGAGCAGAAAAGGGCCGAGACGTCAAGAAATCTGATGAACCGACCAAGAAACTTTGAAGGCCCTCCTAACAAGAAGAAGAAATTTAAGGCTTGTTATTACTGTGACAAAATGCATTCTGGTCCTTGCTTGAAGAGGATGGGAGCCTGTTTTATATGTGGGCAGCCAGGACACATAGCTGGAGATTGCCCGAACAAAAAGAAGGTTGAATCTGTACCTTCTAGACCAACTGATCAGATGCAGAGAGGAGCTGCATGGGTGTACGCACTAACACGACAGGATGCTAGTGCCAGTGACAGAGTTGTGGCAGGTATGATTCCCATCAACTCTGTTGATGCTTCAGTACTATTTGATTCTGGCGCTACACATTCCTTTATATCCTCCAAGTTCTCTACATCCTTGAATCTTATGCCTGATAAGTTAGATGAGCCTTTACTTGTTGCTACTGTTGGGAACCCGCCCATGCCGCTGATATTTCAAAAATTAAATCAGATGGCAGCGGAAGAGGCATGTGCGGGATCGACGTTCATCGCATGAACGTTGTTTCGAGACCTTTCGTAATTAGGTAAGAATTAAAACTTTTAAAACTAATAGGAAGATCAAATCTTCACCTTGCGCGGGTAGATGATCACCGCAAATCTGAATTCGTGGTTTTGGAAGAGGGTTCGCTTGAAGCCGTTCAAACGTCCGGCCTCTACGGGTATCCACACGAAGCAGGATCCGATCCAAGCTTTCTATCTCACCGGGGTGCTAGCTCCCTTGCAGAGATAGCTTTGATGGCTGATCTCCTCTCTTTCAATCAACTCTTGATTGCACTTGAGAGGAGGAAGAAGAAGGATGAAGAAGAGGAAGAAGATCAAAGCCCTTCGCAGCCTTCTTTTCTTCCTTGCGCTGGATGCAGGAAGGGAAGGGGAGGAAGCCGCCAACTCTTGGACCCTTGCTCTCCCTTTGCTTGCGGCTGAACCAAGAGGAGTTAAGAGGGGAGGCCACGGCTTGAAGAGGAGAAAAAGATCCCTCTAGGGCGCCGGCCCTAGTGCCTCTCTTATAGACATGAAGGGCTCCTAAAATTTAGGAGCCCTTGACATCCTTCCAAGAGGGGGCGCCGGCCCCCTCTCTTCATGCCGCACCAACCAAGATGAGAGGGGCTTATGCCCCTCTTACTTGGTTAACCTAATCCTCTTCCAAAGAGGATTAGGTGCCTCTCTCATGGTTTAATCCTAATCTAATTAGGATTAGCCAATTTGGGTTTAATCTATGCTAGTCCTAATCCAATTAGGACTTTAATGAACCATGACTTAATTGAACTCTTCAATCCTAATCCAATTAGGAGTCATGTTGATTCATTAGATTAATAATTAATTAGGACTTAAGGAATCCTAATCCAATTAGGATTTATTTAATTTTAGTCCTAATCCAATTAGGACTCTATTTGAATCCAAAGTCCTAATCCGATTAGGACTCTAGGAATCCTACTCCAAGTAGGAATCCAATTTTGATTCAAAACTCCTAATCTCATTAGGATTGCAGGAATCCTATTCTAAGTAGGAATCCCAGTCCTACTCCAACTAGGATTCCCAGTCCTAATCCAATTAGGACTCTAGGAATCCTACCCGAAGTAGGACTCTTGTTTTAAGTCCAATTAATTAATTTCCTTTGTTCCTTCTTCAACTTCTTATCAATCAAAATTGATTACTTGTGATTCATAATCACTTTTCAACCATCGGATCGGTCAATACTTCTAGTATGTGTGACCCCATAGGTTCTATTCTGACTGGTAGTGAGATATATTGTGATCTCTATCACTATATCATTGAAAACTCCTTTCAATGGGTTGGAACGATTCCAACTCAACTCATTAGGGTTTATCGATCATCAAGATAATCCCTATGAGTCCCACCATCCACCAGTGACACCTAGCAGCATGTAGTGGCTACCCAGCAGAATGGAATGATGAACCTCTAGGTGCAGTTAACGTGTGATACAGTCCTACTATCGTGGATCCCTACAGGGCGGAGGTCATGGACAACTCGTCAAACCCCATCGTCTGTCATATGTCAAGATTTATTCGACTTGAGTTCGATAGTGGAAAACTCCTTTTCCACTTTATATTACTGCCCTGGCCAAGGTCTTAGAACTCAGTCTAACAAATCACATAGGATCACTCCTCTTCTATCAAGGTCGATAGATTCCTTATAGGTGCATACCCTACTCCTACAGTGAACCTACTGCAGCCAATCTACACTGCATGGACCCATATGGCTAGAGACCATGTATGTGTGCAGTCAAACTACAATAACCTCACTGTGAGCAGCCGAAGCACCGCAGGTCAAAGGACCAGTCACACTATTGCAACATCAAGCAAGTCACTGACGAGTGGATAGACATCCAAGTGACTTCTTGTCTTGGTCACGCTCAGTACCCTTGTTCTCTAACAAGCACCTGCACTATCACTTCAGTGTCCCTACACTGTGGACTCAAGTCTCGTCCATCCAGAAGGAAAGTGATCTGTGCACTGATCGGATCGATCACCGTCCTCGTGATGATCCATTGATCAGGAGCATTTAGAAATTAATCACCAATGATACATGGCTCAAATTCTCAACTCTTGAGAATATGTATTATCATCTTATTAATTTCTTGGACGATTCATAGACACATAAACAATATGAATGAAAAGATGCCTTTTATTTATTCAATAATAAATAGTCAAGTACAAAATTATGTCCCTAGAATCAACAATGTGTCAGCCAAATTGGCTTCTAGGGCATACATCTAACAGCTACCTCTCTCAAGAAGACAGTAGTGGTGGATTCTGTTCATAAAAACAGCATAATTCAGATAGAGGACAGAAAATTATTGGCTGACTTAGTACTGTTAGACTTGTATGATTTTGATGTCATCCTTGGTATGAATTGGCTGTCTGAATATCATGCTCACATTGATTGCTTTGGCAAGAGGGTAGTGTTTCAGATACCTGGTGAACAGAAAATCTTCTATCAGGGTGATGCACCCACTATGAATCCCTCTTTGCACATTATCTCTGCAATGAGTGCAAGGAAGGCCCTCAGAAGGGGTGTCAGGCCTACCTAGCTTGTGTGGTAGATACTACAAAAGAAACAAGGCTAGAGGATATCCCTGTTGTGAGAGAGTATCCAGAAGTATTCCCTGATGATCTACCTGGATTACCTCCTGATCGGGAGATTGATTTTCGGATCGATCTCTTACCCGGTGTTGGGCCAATCTCGAAGGCTCCTTATCGGATGGCCCCGACAGATCTGAGAGAGTTGAAGGTTCAGCTACAGGAACTTCTAGAGAAGAAATTCATCGCCCGAGTGTTTCACCATGGGAAGCTCCTGTACTATTTGTCAAGAAGAAGGATGGAAGTATGCGGCTGTGTATTGGATTACCGGGAGTTGAACAAGGTGACAGTGAAGAACAAAATACCCTCTGCCCCGGATTGATGATTTATTTGATCAGCTACAAGGTGCCCAAGTCTTCTCCAAGATAGATCTGCGATTTGGGTATCATCAATTGAAAAATACTAGCAGATGATGTGCCGAAGACTTCATTTTCGAACCAGGTATGGGCACTATGAATTTTTAGTTATGCCATTTGGACTAACCAATGCGCCAGCTGCTTTTATGGATCTGATGAACAGGGTCTTTAAGCAGTATTTGGAATCAGTTTGTTATTGTTTTCATTGATGATATACTGATCTATTCTAAGAGCAAAGAAGAACATGAAGATTACTTGAGAGTGGTATAACAGATTCTTCAGGAGAATAGATTATATGCCAAACTGAGCAAATGTGATTTCTGGCTGGATAGTATTGCATTTCTTGGTCATGTAATCTGTAAAGATAGGGGTATCAGTGGACCCAAAGAAAATAGAAGCAGTGGTGGATTGGCCTCATCCTACTAATGTCACTGAAATCAGAAGCTTCTTGGTCTGGCTGGTTATTATAGAAGATTTGTGGAAGAATTCTCTCGGATCGCCTATTCCTTTGACTCGTTTGACCCAGAAACGAGCAAAGTTTGTATGCGAGTAAAGATTGGTGAGCAAAGTTTTTCAAGAGCTAAAGCAAAGGCTGGTATCTGCTCCTATTTCTTACCTTGCCAACCAGTACTGGGGGTTTCAATCATCTATAGTGAAGCCTCCAAGAAAGGATTAGGCTGTGTACTAATGCAGAATGATAAAGTAGTAGCCTATGCCTCTAGACAGCTGAAGCCATATGAGCAGAACTATCTGACACATTGATTTGGAGTTGGCAGCAGTGGTTTTTGCTCTGAAGATTTGGCGACATTATCTATATGGTGAGCCTTGTGAGGTTTTTACTGATTACGAAAGCCTAAAGTATATATTACGCAGAAGGAATTAAACATGAGGCAAAGAAGATGGCTTGAGCTACTAAAAGATTATGATCTAAGCATCAAATATCATCCGGGAAAGGCTAATGTTGTGGCAGATGCTCTCAGTAGGAAGTCAGCAGTGGGCTCCATATCTTGCTTACCACTCAGAAGCAGATTTTGAAGATTTTGATATGATGTAGATCGAGGTGATTACCAAGGGTGCTGGAAGTATGTTGGCTAGTTTGTTGGTGCAACCTACCTTGATAGAAAGAATAAAAGCTGCTCAACAGACAAATGCACATTTATGTCAGCTTAGAAATGATGTGGAGAGAGGGTTACGACCCGAACTCCGAATCCACCCGGATGGTACTCTGCGTTTTGGCAGTAGATTATGTGTGCCAGGGATGCTGATCTAAAAAGAGAGATTCTGGAGGAAGCTCATCAGTCTCATTTCTCTATTCATCCCGGCAGCACTAAAATGTATAGAGATTTACGGGAACATTTTCTGGTGGAACGGCTTGAAGAGAGAGATAGCAGGATTTGTAGCTCGGTGCTTGGTTATGTCAGCAAGTAAAAGCTGAGCATCAGAGGGCCGGCTGGTTTGCTAGAACCACTAGAGATTCCAGAGTGGAAATGGGAGCACATTACTATGGATTTTGGTTACTGGGCTTCCAAGGACAGTAAGGAGGAATGATGCAGTGTGGGTGATTGTTGATCGTCTCACGAAGTCAGCTCACTTTTTACCCTTTAGGGTTGGCACTTCACTTGACAGGCTGGCTCAGAGGTATATTGATGATATTGTGCGCTTACATGGGGTACCAGTAAGCACTGTATCTGATCGGACCCCCGCTTTGTATCTGGATTTTGGAGAAGCTTCCAACTGCTATGGGCACTGATCTGAGACTGCAGCACGCTTATCACACTCAGAC
>NW_024069565.1:0-37470 GCF_009389715.1 Phoenix dactylifera
TTCAGCCATGCGGCAGGTATTGATCCAGTACTTTCATGATACTCCTTTTGCTGGACACGAGGGATTTTTCAGGACTTACAAGAGGCTGAGCCAGAGCTGTACATGGGTAGGCATGAAGGCAGCGGTCAGAGCTTATGTACAGCAATGCGATGTGTGCCAAAGGCGAAGGCGGATTCACTGCGACCTGCGGGTCTACTTCAGCCTTTACTGATTCCTGATCAGGTTTAGAGGATGTGTCGATGGACTTCATTGAGGGGCTGCCATTAGTTCGAGGGTACTCAGTGATCATGGTCGTTGTGGACCGCCTCAGCAAGTATGCCCACTTTTCGGCGCTCGCACATCCATTTTCTGCTCGACGGTGGCAGAGGTCTACATACGGGACATTGCTCGATTACATGGTATGCCTCGGACTATTGTTTCTGATCGTGACCGCATTTTTGTTAGCGCATTCTGGCAGGCTTACTTCAAACAGCAAGGGACGAAGCTTGCCATGAGCTCGGCTTACCACCCTCAGACCGATGGGCAGACGGAGGTGGTAAACCGCTGCATCGAGCATACTTGCGCTGTATGATTGGTGATCGGCTCCGAGAGTGGCTTTCTTATTTACCTTGGCCGAGTATTCGTACAACACCGCTTCCACTCAGCATAGGGATGACACCTTTGAGGCGGTGTATGACGAGTACCACGACGCTGCGACTTTATGATCCACTGTCACATGCGGACCGGACAGAGGCAGATTTTGAGCTCTTAGACCGCGATGCTACCTTACGGCGGGTTAAAGTTCCACATAACGACTGCGCAAACAGGATGAAGCAGCTGCATGATCGGAAGCACAGAGATCCAGTATACGAGGTGGGCGACTGGGTATACGTCAGGTGCAGCCTTATCGACAGTTGACACTGCGGCCCATGGCGAACCAGAAGCTCTCTCATCGCTCTATGGGCCCTTTCAGATAATGGAGCGTATTGGACCCGTGGCGTATCGCTTGGACTTGCCCGACTACATCGAGAGTTCACCCAGTATTCCACATGTCGCTTCTGAGGCCCGGCTTGGACCCAAGACATCTGTCGGCCCAATCATACATGAGCCACCGGAGGACGAGGTAGTGGAGCCGGTTCGAGTGCTAGCAAAGCGCAGAATACGAGTAGAAGGACGTCTGGAAACCCAGATACTAGTGGAGTGGCTGGGGAGAGCAGCAGACCAGGCCACATGGGAGTTTGAGACTGAGATACTTGATCGTTTTCCTGACTTCCGACCTTGAGGACAAGGTTAAGGGAAGCGTGGTAGAGTGATGCGGTTGGATCCACTAGACCGCCTCGGACTTAATCATTTGGTTATTTTGCTTTTGAGTCCTTGATGTTAATTTTATTTTAGCATAGCCTTGCTCGGGTTAGCCGACTTAGCCTTTATTAGAGTCGCTTTGGGTTTAGTTGTTTCTTGAATTCAATTAGATCAAGTCAAGTTAAGGGGTCAGGTAGCCACCTATAATAGATGTGGTGAGCACCTATTCAGTATGCAAAAATTAATTGAAAGGCTTTTGCCCTAGCTCTCTTCCCTTCTCTCTTCTCTTCTTGCGACGCTTCCCCTCTCCCTAGGCCGCCGTCCAAGGCCGCCGCCCCCTCCTTCATCCAGCTGCACCACCTCTGTCCCGAGAGGCCAGCCACCTCCTCCCTCTTCTTCCTCTCCTCCTTGATCCCTTCCAGCTTCTACAAACACTCCATCCCGTTGGATTATCAGCCCGTCCTTCCTGCGCAGTCATCAGTCGGAGGCTGATATCTTAAGATTCCGACGTCCTTCCCTGCGCAGTCATCAAAACTAATCTCCACTGACTCCAACTGGGCCGTGAGTCCATTGAACTCGTTGAGGTATTCTGCTACGCTGCCGCCATTTTTCATACGAAGATTAAACAACCTCTTCATGAGAAATACCTTGTTTGATGCTGAGGGTTTCTCATACATCCGTGACATGTTGCCATCAACTCCATCGTCGTCTTCTCGTTTTTGATGTTGAATGCCACTTGGATGCAAGTGACAATCTAATGGTGCCGAGCGTCTTCCGATCGAGGACCTCCCAGTCTTCATCGGACATCTTCTCTGATTTCTTTGCTCTACCTCCAAGAGGTAAATAGAGATCCTTCTGGTAAAGGTATCCTCTATTTGCATCTTCCAGAACCCGAAGTTCGTGCCATTGAACTTCTCAATTCGCAACTTCCCTTCATCCGCCATTGCAGAAAACCAATAGCTCTGATACCATTTGTTGTCGGCACCCACGCCGGAACCCACTCACACCGGCGCCGCCACTGACGTCGGACAAGCAAGAGAGATACAAATGGATAAGCACTCTCTCGCTCCCTTGACACCGGACTCAAGGATCACCTCTTCGCTCCGCCTACGAAGGGCAAAAGATTACCCCTGGTATCAGTAGGGTAAAACACTTGAGCACCGCAATGGATTATTAAAGATCAAAGGAAGGAGAAGGAAGAAAATAGCAAAGCAAACACAAAGATGTAACGAGGTTCGGCTACAAGTAGCCTACGTCCTCCACCGCTCCAAATCTCAATTAGGATGAACTGATTACAGAGATAGCACACACCGAACGATCACAAGCGATCGATCTACAAGAGATTCACACAGAATTTCCTTTGCACAAGAAGTAGGATCCCAATCCTCTTCTTCTCTAGAACCCTAGCCTCACAAACAAGAGTCTCTCTCAAAAATACGGCCAATCCAACTTACCCTAGGGCTCTCATGAGTCCTATATATAGTCTCAAGACCTTCAGATGATCATAGCCGTCAAAACGCCAACAAAACCCCAAAAGTAAGCTCATCCGTATGATTCCCGCGAGCCCGAGTCGACTCGGCTGAAGTCCGAGTCGTCTCTGGCACGTCGGGACAACTTCAGCTGTAACTGGCACGATCTCGAGTCGACTCGACACAGGCCTCGAGTCGACTCGACTCGACTGTAGCTCGAGTCGACTCTGACAGTCCAGACAGAAACATGGTTTTTGCGGCTTTTCTCCTCTCGGGTCGACTCGACAGGCCTCGAGTCGACTCGACTGTTCCCGAGTCGACTCGACTGTAGCTCGAGTCGACTCCGACAGTCCGCCAGATGAACTATGCAGAATTAATTCTCCTTCAATTCTCTTCATCATCAAAGGTCTCCACATACCCCAACAGAGACTTGAGTCCACAGTGTAGGGACACTGAAGTGATAGTGCAGGTGCTTGTTAGAGAACAAGGTACTGAGCGTGACCAAGACAAGAAGTCACTTGGATGTCTATCCACTCGTCAGTGACTTGCTTGATGTTGCAGTAGTATGACTGGTCCTTTGACCTGCGGTGCTTCAGTTACTCACAGTGAGGTTATTGTAGTTTGACTACACGTATACATGGTCTCTAGTCATATGGGTCCTTGTAGTGTAGATGGCTGCAGTAAGTTCACTGTAGGAGTAGGGTATGCACTTACATGGAATCTATCGACCTTGATAGAAGAGGAGTGATCCTATGTTGATTTGTTAGACTGAGTTCTAAGACCTTGGCCAGGGCAGTAATATAAAGTGGAGAAAGAGTTTTCCACTAACGAACTCGAGTCGAATAAATCTTGACATATGACAGACGAAGGGGTTTGACGAGTTATCCATGACCTCCGTCCTGTAGGGATCCACGATAGTAGGACTGTATCACACGATAACTGCACCTAGAGGTTCATCATTCTATTCTACTGGGAAGCCACTACATGCTGCTAGGTGTCACTGGTGGATGGTGGGACTCACAGGGATTATCTCGATGATCGATAAATCCTAATGAGTAGAGTTGGAATCGTTCCAATCCATTGAAAGGAGTTTTCAATGATATTGTGATAGAGATCATAATATATCTCACTACCAGTCAGAGTAGAACCTATGGGGTCACACACACTAGAAGTATTGACCGATCCGATGGTTGAATCGTGATTAGGAATCACAAGTAATCAATTCGATTGATATTCAGTTGAAGAAGGAACCAAGGGAATTAATTAATTGGACTTGAAACAAGAGTCCTACTTCGAGTAGGATTCCTAGAGTCCTAATTGGATTAGGACTGGGAATCCTAGTTGGAGTAGGACTGGGATTTCTACTTGAAATAGGATTCCTACAATCCTAATTAGATTAGGAGTTTTGAATTAAAATTGGATTCCTACTTGGAATAGGATTCCTAGAAGACCTAATTGGATTAGGACTTTGAATTCAAATAAGAGTCCTAATTGGATTAGGACTAAAAATTATATATGTCCTAATTTGGATTAGGGTTTCTTAAGTCACAATTAATTATTAATCTAATGAATCAATAAGACTCCTAATTGGATTAGGATTGAAGAGTTCAATTGGTCAAAATTGATTTAAGTTCTAATTGGATTAGGACTTACCTAGATTGGATCCAAATTAGTTCACCCTTGGCTAAGCCTAATTGGATTAGGGCTTGACCACATTAGGGCATTTCAAACCCTACTTAATGTGGATTAGGTTTACCATGAGAGGGGCATATGCCCCTCCCTTTTCCATGTGGAGAAGGGAGAAGAGAAGGGGGCCGGCGCCCCCTCTTGGAAAGATGTCAAAAGCTCCTAAATTGTAGGAGCCCTTCATGTCTATAAGAGAGGCACTAGGGTCGGCGCCCTAGATTGAACTTTTCCTCCTTCCAAGCTGTGGCCTCCCACCCTCTCTTCCCCCTTGGTTCAGCCGCAAGCAAGGAAGAACATCCAAGGTGTTGGCGGCTTCTTCCCTGCTCCATCCTTGTTCCAACGCAAGGAAGAAAAGAAGGCTGCGTGGGGATTCTTCTTCTTCCTCTTCTTCATCCTTCTTCTTCCTCCTCTCAAGTGCATTCAAGAGTTGAAAGAAAGAGAGGAGATCAGCCATCAAAAGCCATCTCTGCAAGAGAGCTAGCACCCCGGTGAGATAGAGAGCTTGGATCGGATCCTGCTTCGTGTGGATACCCGTAGAGGCCGGACACTTGAACGGCTTCAAGCGAACCTTCATCCTAGACCACGAACTTCAGTTTGCGGTGATCATCTACCCGCAAGGTGAAGATCTGATCTTCCTAAAGGTTTAAAAAGTTTTAATTCTTATCTAACTACGAACGATTCATGAAACAACGTTCATGCGATGAACGTCGATCCCGCTTATGCCGATTCCGCTGCCATCTGAATTTTTTTGAAATATCAGCGGCATGGGCGGGTTCCCAACACCAGGGGCTCATGAATGACATATTCAGACCATTACTACGACGGTATGTCCTTGTATTCTTCGTTGACATACTGGTTTACAGTCGTTCATGGCAGGAACACCTAGAGCACTTAGAGGAAGTGCTGAAAATTCTGCGCAGAAATCAATTGAAGGTAAAGCGATCCAAGTGCCTATGGGCCGAGCCGAAGGTCGAGTACCTAGGCCATGTCATCTCTGCTGCAGGTGTGGAGCCGGACCAAGCAAAGATACATTGCATGACCGAGTGGCCGCTACCCAAGAACCAAAAGGAGCTGCGAGGATTTTTGGGCCTAACCGGTTATTACCGCCGGTTTGTGGAGGGATATGGAAAGATCGCCGCGCCACTGACCCTGTTGCTGCGAAAGGGCGAGTTTAGATGGACCGAGGCAGCGACGGAAGCGTTCGAAAAGCTCAAGGAAGCCATGACGACGGCCCCGATTTTGGCGCTACCCGATTTCGCCAAACCATTTGTAGTCGAGTGCGATGCTTCCGGTGCCGGCATTGGTGCTGTTTTGATGCAGGAGGGACGGCCAATTGCTTTCATGAGCAAGGCGTTTTCCCCTAGGACCCGTCTGATGACCCAAAGATTGATTTAAAGATGATTTTGATGATCACAAAAACCTTGAAGTATAAATACTAATGTTTGTGTTGCAAGGAGAAAGATATTTATTTTGCAAGAACATAGCAAGTTGGAAGAACACAAGAAGGCCTCCAAAGCTCTCAAGAAAAGTTGGAAGAAAGTTACACTTCATTGGCCCAAGTTTCAAGTTCAAAGGACTCAAGTTGGAAGAGCAAAATTCAAAGGAAAATCCAAAAGAATAGTCCTCGAGTCGACTCCTGGATAGTACGAGTCGACTCCAGGGAGTAACAAGGATTATAGTGAAATTCCCAAGAGGTCTTGGGGAGTGGATGTAGGTGCTGGGGTGCACCGAACCACTATATGTTTGTTGTGTTTGTAATGCTCTTGTCATTGTCTAACTTACTCACTTACTTACTTAGATAAATTGCTTGCTTAACTCTTATCCGCGCATCCTTTAGTTGCAAGCATATTCAATCAAGTCACATTCTATACATCAAACTGTTGCTAAGTTTAAATTTCACTGTGCATCTATACAACTTAGCATAATTAATTGAAAAGTTTTAGAAGTAGTCTAAAAGTTTTAAAAGACCCAATTCACCCCCCCTCTTGGGTTGTATCTACTGGGCAACAAGTGGTATCAGAGCAGGTGCTCAAATATTATTTGTAGTCTTAACCGACTAGAGCCAAAGATCATGACAACCCCACATAACGTATTACTTGCTGAGGGACTTTCCACAAACAGACCTCCACTGTTTGATGGATCTAACTATATTCAATGGAAAGCTAGAATGAAAATCTTTACTCAATCACAAAACTATGAGTTATGGAATGTCATAACAAATGGCCTACACACACCCACGAAATTAATTGAAAGTATGTTCGATAAAAATTTGGCTGAACTAAATGCTAAGGCTATGAACCTTCTCTACTGTGCATTTAATAAAAATATTTTCAACCAAATTTGTATATGTTCATCTGCCAAACAAATATGGGATACTCTTGAAGCAACTTATGATATTTCCGAAGAACCCCATGTTAGTTTACTTGAGGATAATTGCAAGACTAACATTGAGCATGCAGGAAACACTCTAAATCAGGAAGAAAGATTCAAAAGCTTCCTAAAGACAAAGAAGAAGAGGAAGCTAGAAGAAAAGAAAGAAAGCCTTGACCAAGAAAGAGTCAAGCAAGAAATTAAAAGTTAGGAGCAACAATGATGATATTAGCTCCAAGGAACTACAAGAGGTAACTAACTCGTGCTTTATGGCACAAGAAGACAAGGTAAAATCTGAATCTACTCTTACCTCAAATGATTTTCAAGAAGAATTCTCTTATGATGAATTATTAAATGCTTTTCATGATTTGTATGGTGAATGTAGAAAATTAGCTGTGAAGAATAAAAATCTTAAGAAACTAAATCTGAAAATTTCAAAAGAAAGAAATTCTAATGATGAAATACAAGATAAACTAAATTCTGAAAATGAAATTTTAAGGTTAAATTCAGAACAATTAATTCAGAAAAATCAGAATTTAATTAAAGAAAATCAAAACTTAAGTAAAGAAATTAACCAATTGAAGTCTTTTATTAACAAATTTACTGTAAGTTCAGAAAGATTAAAAATGATGTTTGAAAGCCAACATGCAGATTTTGATAAATCAAAATTTGGCTTAACTCCTTCACTTAGCAATGAATCCTAAAGAAAAAGGTTATCAATTCACCAAGCAAACCATTAAATAAGATAACTTATTTCAAACATGAAAAGAATGGGCATAACAACTTTACCTATCGTTCTAACATAATTAAATCAAGTAGTAAAGTTATTACAATTAAACAAATTTGGGTTCCAAAAGGAACTATATGTCCTAACTCTCAAGACCCAAGCAAGCTTGGGTACCCAAAATGAAAATATGAGGATGTAGATTAAGGTGTGCCAAGATACCCATGAAACAAATAGAACTTTCATACAAATGGGTGCTCTAGACACACATTAAAGAGTGAAACTTAAAATACACTTATGAAAAGTAATTAAAAAATAATAATAATGAAATCAGTAACCCTTGCATCTCATCATTACTTTTGCTTTAGTATTTGATTAAAATATGAATTGCAAGTATTGATCAATTTTGTGATATAGAAAATACTTTTGAAAATATTATCAAATCACTTCATTTTATAGTATGATTTACTCACTATTGGATAAGTTGCTAAGAATAACTCTATGAATTCTCTATATGCTTGATTGAGAGTTTTTATCCATGGCATTATTGTTTATCGATCATAGATATGAAAATGTGCACTTGGTATGCCTTTGAATATATGCACTATGAATACCAAGATTAAAGAAACCATCTTTGGGATATAAAATCAACTCATGCTAGTATGTACTTAATCTCAAAAGACCTTGCCATTGGCTTACTTAGAGTATCTTCTGAAAGGTCAAAGTTTACTATGCATGTTAACTAAGGAAACAAACAAAAATCAATTTCTAAATCTAAATGTTGTTTCCAACACTAAGTTTTCAAAAGCTTACATTGGTTTTGTTCTTGGCACTTAAATTGAAATATTTTCTGCATTGGCACAAACTCACAAAAAGGATCAAATGAAAAAGGTTTGCAAACTATGAATCATGGCATAGTGTTGAAAACCAATTTTGTATTAAGTTGTGCACAGAAATAATATTGAATGCAATTGCTTCTGCACCAAGAACACATAAGTAAAATAGGATCAATAGAATCCTTGAAGAAATGAAGAAGGCAATGTTGTATGATAGTCTGATTAAAAGCTATCATCATTGCTTGTCATATATATGGTTCTATTAGGTCTATTATTGATGAAAACTCCATTTGATCTTCTGAAAAATAGAAAATGATCTATTGCATATCTTTCATATTTTTCAGTACTTATGATATGCTTGATATGGTCTTTTGAAAATAATGCCAAATCTGATAAGATATTTTATCTTGGATATCATTCATCAAGCAATGCATATAGAACATTCAATGAAAAGATTCTAGTTGAAGAAATATCAATTCATTTTATTCTTTATGAGACTAATGATTTATTATCAAAATACTAAAATAATTATATATGTATATGGTTAATCTTTTACATATAACAATCTGAAAACTTGTTAATAATTAGAACCAAATTGAGTTTTTCAGAAATGCACTTAATGAAGAAAAATTGATAACTACTAAAAGACTAAATCAAGAAAAGATGAAATAGATCTTGATGAAATTCTTGCATGATTAGAAGTAAAGATCACCATTATCATTGCTTGCTTTATGAGCTTTATATTCTGTCAAATGAATGTGTAGAATACACTCCTATGTGGTTATTTCATTAAAAAGGGATCTATGTAAAATAACCACCTTATTTGAAAACACTCATTACAAATATGATAAAGCAATTTGTGATTTGGAACAAGCATCAAAAGCATGATAGAATAATTATTTATAGACCAGACCTGTGTGATCATTATGTGCCCTTGTGCAAGACTTCAATCTAACTCTAATGAATCATAATTTATTGATAACAAATGAATCATAATCTGAATTTTGATAGAAACAATTGTTTAAGGCAATTTGATCAAAACTTAGCTAGCATGCCTTATTGATAATTATCTTAAGCAAATAGAATCTAAGCTAAATTGATGTTGAAAATAAGAAATTGATTTGACCTTGATAAATCTTCTATTGCTTCACATGCTTGTCCTTGAACCAGTCTTGGTTAATGAAACTATCTCTTTAAGTTCAAGTGACATATGTTTGCTTATATTTAGGCAATCTCTTGAGTAAAGTGACTCAACATTCAATGATTATCATATCTTATTGAGTACCTAGTTAAGAAATATGCTATATGAATGTTTTGTATCTTGAAGAAACTAATGACTTTCTTTCAAGAAAGAAAAGAATTTTGTTAATAATGCAGGATCCTTGAGCAAGAAAATGAGAGATTCAACTTGAAGGATATCTCCATGTAAGATACAATAAACATTCTCATGCAAACAAGAGAGAGGACCTTCTTCAGCCAAAAGTTCATACATAAGAAATCTAGTAGGTATTTGACTGAAGAATGCAGAATGAATTGGTAATTCTAGATACCTCTCTCATAAATTAATTGAGCAAAGTCAATAACTTAAATCTTATTATGGCATGTTAAATCTTTAATTATTAATTTTTGATATCATGTCTATATATATATTGATTGACTTATACTTTAGAAATTGTTTCATGGTTTGCCCAAACTAAAATATCTTGCCTATATGTCATAACCATGAAATACACAAGTATATGCTTAAAATTTTGATTTAAAATAACTTGTGAAAAGTTATGAATCCTTGAGCACAATGAAAATGTTGTTTGCATGATATACATCTATATGATACATAAGATTATTTCTTTATTCTGCTCTTTCATGTAAATTACTTGAGAATAACAAAAAGAGAGAGAGATAAAGAAAAGAAAATGGATATTATTCAAGAGAAGGCAAGTACTCCAATCTTAAGCAAAAGCAAAACAAGCATAATATATTCGGCACATTTGTGATACTTGTGTGAGCATTCTTTTGGAAGGGATAAAATTCGTAATTAATTACACTTAAATAGAAGAGTTTCAAGTGAACATTTTAACCTTTCTATATTGCTCATCATAGGGATGGTGCCAATGGGGAGGCTAGTGGTAGTACCCGGCACTATTTGACCCAACTATTCGGTGTAGGGCATATTAGGGACGGCACAAGAGGGAGGCTAGTGGTAGTACCTCGTGCCCCTTCCAACTCCACCGGATAGGGAGCAAATAGAGTATAGAGCATAACAAGAAAAATGAATGACAAAGTAAATGAAAGTATAAGAAGAATCAAGTCAAGCTTTAATCACTTGGAAACACACCTTAAGAATGAAATCAGTGCAAGATTATATTTAAATAAGGGGAGTTTATTTGAAAAGAATTGATTTTGGTCCTTGACATGCTTATTCTTAATATTTCAATGCATGACTTAACACATAATCTATTTTGCATATGGCATGATGTCTTGAATTATGGGTTCTCAATATTTTGTAATGCTCCATGCTTGGATAAGTTGATTGGAATATGTCTTAACTTTGCTCACAAGTTTTTGCTTCACCCTTGCCTCAAACTAACTTGTGTTCCAATGCTTGAATGTTTGAAATACTACATAAAGTTTTTAAGTAATATTAAGAAGAAATTTCAGTTTTATCATTCACGATTATCTTTGGAAGTTAAATAGATTTACAAAAAGAAGAAGAGAAGGATACTTCTATTTAGGCAAAATGAATTGATCTTGAATCTATCTTTCTGCTTGCCTAACTTTGATACTAATGTCCCTAATACTTGTTAAAATATCCTCCATCGTGTATCGAAACTTCAATATTAAATATAAGATTCTGAAAGTGCTCTAATGTTATTGAAATATGTGTTTTCAATCATAATGATTTAAGATGAGCTACAATGTGGAGAGATACATATCTCAAATTATGACTTTGAAAGCCTCTATTGAAAATCTTATGAAATTCAGAATCTAATTTTATATAAAGCTTAAACTCAATATGATTTCTAAATAAAATCTTAATGTAAGAAAAACAGAATTAATTTACTTAAAATCTTGATGCCTTTGGTTGATTGCTCCGATACGCATCCGAAACATATCATTATTTATCTTTAGAGTGTACCAATATTGGTCCAAATGATTGTCTTTCGATGATCTTGATTGCAAACAAAAATCTCTAATATATGATTTTATTTTGATATTAAAAAGATTTATTGTGCTTCATGTATACATTGCTGAAAAACTGTGATTAAGAAATTGAGTTCGTATAAATATATATACCTCAATGATATCTATATGTTTTTCTTCTCCTACATTCTTAAAGACTCCCATCAGAATATATATATAGAGTAATGATCTTAAAGCTAGAAATATTTCAGCTCACTCAAAATGATTCTAAAAGAAAGAAAATGTAAATGCTTTTGAAAGAAACTGAGCTTCAAATGAATCCTTTTCTGATTAATATTTCTATACATTTTTTCTAAGATTAAGAGAAAGCATAACTTGTTCTTGAAAAGATTTAAAAAGAGTAATTGCCACAGAATTTTGAATAATGCTATATTACTCTACATTCTCGAATATCATAGAATTTCAGTTTTATTCACGATTATCATTAAAATCTGAAATTCAACAATAGAAAAGAATGATTAAAAAAGAATGCATCTTTTGAGGGGGAGCTTTAGATATTCAGTATCTCATACCTTAATTTTTTGGATGTGATTTTGATGAACCTCCTTATATTTGCAAGACTTGCTTTAAAGGTTTGTCTATAAAGGTTGTCTTATCTCAAACATTGAGTCTTATAAAAATAAGCTGATACTTATAGAAAATATATTTGTTTTGAGATTGACAATTTTATTGAACATTATCTTCAAATTCTATACTCTTTAAATGGAATGATCAATTAAGGGGGAGAAAGAAAATTTCAGAAGGAAAGATCATATGAAACTTAATCGCATAAATCCATAACTAAATGAGAGAGAAAATGAAAAGTGATCCTAATTACTCTCCAATATGTATCATCTGAAATTTAATCTGAAAATCTTTACGATACATCTTGAGGCTTGTTATTTGGTTAATGTGGTTGATCTTAAGAGCCTCAAATTTAATGAAAAAAGGGGGAGAATAATGTGTTGAATTTTCTTGAGTATCTCTTAGAAAATCTATTTTGAATTCACTAATGAGTCCTAATTGGCTTGGTCCTTAGAACTTCAATTGTGTGCCAATTCCTATTTTAATGTATCAAAAATTGCATGAATCCATATTTTGGTATTTGTGCCCCAATGCTCTTATTATCATAAAAGAATTTTAAAATCATTAAGAATTAATGATCCAACATGATGATATGTTTTTCAAGTATATAAGTTTTGATCTTGTACTCTGAAAATTAATTAAATTGCTCTCATGTTGATAAAATACTTAATTATTGGGCAAAAGATCTTAAATGAACAAGCTTTCATACTTATTATTGAAGAAAGGTTAGATTTCCATTCGTGCTTTCTTTGAATATCACTCGTGGTACTTCTTTGAATTAACTTAAGAAAGATTCCACCTACACTTGATTTGAAAACTATCTTTGGAATCACATTCGATGTGTTCTGCTCTGACATTATCTTAATTGGCTCTGATCTATGCTCATTAATCTTATTCTAATATTATTGTCTTGAGTTATATGATTCATATCCTTGCAATAATTTGACTTTGCAATCAGAGTACAATAAGAAAAAAGAATATTTGAGTAGTCTTATCTTTGTGCTTAATATTTCACTATCTTTTTGATGTTGTCAAAAAGGGGGAGAAATATCTAAATATATGTTCATAATGCTTTATGTTTTGAATTGAATACAAACCAGCTTAAATTTAGATATGTTGATTATGTTAAGCTGATTAAATCTAAAGCATTATTATGAAGTATGTTTTAAATATATATGTTTTCTACTTCATGCAACTTAGCTATGTACTACTTCTAGAACACAATATATTTTATATTGCATATACTCCAAGTTTTGTCATCATCAAAAAGGGGAGACTGATGACCCAAAGATTGATTTAAAGATTGATTTGATGATCACAAAAACTTGAAGTATAAATACTGAATGTTTGTGTTGCAAGGAGAAAGATATTTATTTTGCAAGGAACATAGCAAGTTGGAAGAACACAAGAAGGCCTCCAAAGCTCTCAAGAAAAGTTGGAAGAAAGTTACACTTCATTGGCCCAAGTTTCAAGTTCAAAGGACTCAAGTTGGAAGAGCAAATTCAAAGGAAAATCCAAAAGAATAGTCCTCGAGTCGACTCCTGGATAGTACGAGTCGACTCCAGGGAGTAACAAGGCCAGAAACACAGAGAAGCTATTTTGGACCCTGAGAGCCGAGTCGACTCCAATGGTTGGCAGGTCGACTCCAAAAGAAGCGAGAGTTGACTCTCAGAGAAATACAAGGCAAAAAGTCAGAGAGCCAATGTCAGACACTGAGAGCCGAGTCGACTCCCGCAAAGTCCGAGTCGACTCCAAGACAGCGCAACCCCAAAGACAGAAGACGGTATTTTCGTCTCTGAGAGGCGAGTCGACTCCAAGACAGTTCGAGTCGACTCCAAGGCAGCGCGACCCCAAAATACAGAGGATCAGTTTTCGGGCTCTGAGAGCCGAGTCGACTCCAAGAGAATCCGAGTCGACTCGAGGAAGAAAATCAGAAAATATGTCCTCTGGATTCCTTGGGATGAGCCGACTCCAAGAGTGCCAGGTCAGCTCCAGACTTTGGGGAGTCGACTCCGGGATAAGTCGAGTCGACTCCCAGTCGAGACAGCACTTTAATTCGAATTTTGAACAGTTGCCGAGCTGTCTCCAGAAAAGCATGAGTCGACTCCTGCAACAGTCGAGTCGACTCCAGATCGCGCGAGTCGACTCCGATCCCAACGGAAACTTTTTCAGGAGTTGCAGACTGTGCACAACGGCTCTATTTTTGTCTCTAACGGCTAGATTTCTGTTTCCACGACATGTAAAGCTATAAAATCAAGAGGAGAGCTAGGGGAGAAGTGATGGAAGTGGGGAGAGAACACTTAGAGAAGAGATCTCAAAGAGATTGCAAGGGAAATCCTCCATAAGCACAAAAGGGCCATCCAAAGCGAAATAGAGAAAAGAAGAGCATCCAAGTGAATCCCAAAGCTTCCTCTCCATCTGTGTGCTACCTCGGTGATCCTCTACTTCGTGCCAAATCAGAAGAGGGTCAAGTAAAGAAGAAGCCGAGCTCCTTCATCTTCAAAAACTCGTTTGAGGGCTTCTCTTTACTCTATTTGTTTATATTGTTACATTTGCTTGTTTAAAGAAGCTTGATTTGTTTTAACCTTTGTTTTAATATCTTGTAACTTGATTCAATCAAGGGATTGAATCAAGGGGTTAAGGTTTGTTGGTGAGCCAAAGGGAAAACCAACGGTGTTAGGTTGTGGTTGGTGAGCCTTTGGAAAAACCAACTGGGTTGATTGTGAACCCGGAAAACAATCGTTGTAAGGTTGTGGTTGGTGAGCCTGTGGAAAAACCAACTGGGTTTGATTGTGAACCCGGAAAAACAATCGGTTGGTTCTAGTCGGTGAGCCTGTGAAAACCGACCGAGTTCGTTGTTATCTCGCAAAACAACAAGTTGGGTTGTGAGCTTGTAAAACAACCGGCTGTAATCTGTAGGATTATAGTGAAATTTCCAAGAGGTCTTGGGGAGTGGATGTAGGTGCTGGGGTGCACCGAACCACTATATGTTTGTTGTGTTTGTAATGCCTCTTGTCATTGTCTAACTTACTCACTTACTTACTTAGATAAATTGCTTGCTTAACTCTTATCCGCGCATCCTTTAGTTTCAAGCATATTCAATCAAGTCACATTCTATACATCAAACTATTGCTAAGTTTAAATTTCACTGTGCATCTATACAACTCAGCATAATTAATTGAAAAGTTTTAGAAGTAGTCTAAAAATTTTAAAAGACCCAATTCACCCCCCCTCTTGGGTTGTATCTACTGGGCAACACCGTCGCTGTCCACATATGAGAGGGAGATGATGGCGGTCATCCATGCAGTCACAAAGTGGAGGCCGTACCTTATCGGCCGCCGATTCATCGTTCGGACTGATCAGCAGAGCCTTCCATTTTTTCTTGAGCAGCGCATACATACTCCAGCCCAGCAGAGGTGGGTGTCGAAGCTTCTCGGCTACGACTATGAGATGGTGTACAAAAAGGGCGCAGAAAATCGAGTGGCGGATGCACTATCGTGCCATCCCGAGTCCGGCAAGTTGGCGGCTTTGACTACGCCGGTTTTTCCTTTTATTTCAGACTTGAGGACCGCCACATGCCGGGATCCGGACCTAGTACAGATCCAGAGGGAGTTGGCAGCAGATCCGAGCAGTCATCCCGAGATGGAGGACCGAGATGGGTTGATTCTGGACCATGGGTTGATCCGCGTGCCCACCGATTCAGCCATGCAGCAGGTATTGATCCAGCACTTCCATGATACTCCTTTTGCTGGACACGAGGGATTTTTCAGGACTTACAAGAGGCTGAGCCAGAGCTGTACGTGGGTAGGCATGAAGGCAGCGGTCAGAGCTTATGTACAGCAATGCGATGTGTGCCAAAGGGCGAAGGCGGATTCACTGCGACCTGCGGGTCTACTTCAGCCTTTACTGATTCCTGATCAGGTTTAGAGGATGTATCGATGGACTTCATTGAGGGGCTGCCATTAGTTCGAGGGTACTCAGTGATCATGGTCGTTGTGGACCGCCTCAGCAAGTATGCCCACTTTTCGGCGCTCGCACATCCATTTTCTGCTCGACGGGTGGCAGAGGTCTACATACGGGACATTGCTCGATTACATGGTATGCCTCGGACTATTGTTTCTGATCGTGACCGCATTTTTGTTAGCGCATTCTGGCAGGCTTACTTCAAACAGCAAGGGACGAAGCTTGCCATGAGCTCGGCTTACCACCCTCAGACCGATGGGCAGACGGAGGTGGTAAACCGCTGCATCGAGCAGTACTTGCGCTGTATGATTGGTGATCGGCTCCGAGAGTGGCTTTCTTATTTACCTTGGGCCGAGTATTCGTACAACACCGCTTTCCACTCAGCCATAGGGATGACACCCTTTGAGGCGGTGTATGGACGAGTACCACCGACGCTGCGAGTTTATGATCCACTGTCACATGCGGACCGGACAGAGGCAGATTTTGAGCTCTTAGACCGCGATGCTACCTTACGGCGGTTAAAGTTCCACATAACGACTGCGCAGAACAGGATGAAGTAGCTGCATGATCGGAAGCACAGAGATCCAGTATACGAGGTGGGCGACTGGGTATACGTCAAGGTGCAGCCTTATCGACAGTTGACACTGCGGCCCATGGCGAACCAGAAGCTCTCTCATCGCTTCTATGGGCCCTTTCAGATAATGGAGCGTATTGGACCCGTGGCGTATCGCTTGGACTTGCCGACTACATCGAGAGTTCACCCAGTATTCCACGTGTCGCTTCTGAGGGCCCGGCTTGGACCCAAGACATCTGTCGGCCCAATCATACATGAGCCACCGGAGGACGAGGTAGTGGAGCCGGTTCGAGTGCTGGCAAAGCGCAGAATACGAGTAGAAGGACGTCTGGAAACCCAGATACTAGTGGAGTGGCTGGGGAGAGCAGCAGACCAGGCCACATGGGAGTTTGAGACTGAGATACTTGATCGTTTCCCTGACTTCCGACCTTGAGGACAAGGTTAAGGGAAACGTGGTGGAGTGATGCGGTTGGATCCACTAGACCGCCTCGGACTTAATCATTTAGTTATTTTTGCTTTTGAGTCCTTGATGTTAATTTTATTTCAGCATAGCCTTGCTCGGGTTAGCCGACTTGGCCTTTATTAGAGTCGCTTTGGGTTTAGTTGTTTCTTGAATTCAATTAGATCAAGTCAAGTTAAGGGGTCAGGTAGCCACCTATAAATAGATGTGGTGAGCACCTATTTCAGTATGCAAAAATTAATTGAAAGGCTTTTGCCCTAGCTCTCTTCCCTTCTCTCTTCTCTTCTTGCGACGCCTTCCCCCTCTCCCTAGGCCACCGTCCAAGGCCGCCGCCCCCTTCTTCATCCAGCTGCACCACCTCTGTCCCGAGAGGCCAGCCACCTCCTCCCTCTTCTTCCTCTCCTCCTTGATCCCTTCCAGCTTCTACAAACAACTCCATCCCGTTGGGTTATCAGCCCGTCCTTCCCTGCGCAGTCATCAGTCGGAGGCTGATATCTTAAGATTTCGACGTCCTCTCTAGACCCACGACCTACCGCTGGAAAGCTAACGCGGAGATCTACAACATATCCAAAATTGAGATCGATCTGACGGACGGATCTTTAAAAATTGTGTCTGCAAATCAGGTCGGAACTACCCTTCCAGAAATCAAGAAGAGTCAAGAATCTTGGGATACGGATCAAATTCTATCGGATCACATCATAAAGATTCTAATTAGAAATTTGTATTTGACATTAATTTGTTTTAGAAACTTTTAAAACAAAATTGGATCAAATCCTCCCACTATTTCTCGGATCTCTCACACTCTCCTGGTAAAGATACGGAAACCCGCGACTTAGAATTTCGAGTGGGGTACTACGGTCCCACCAATCTACATGTCACCTCACCTAACAGTTATTGGAGACACATAGACGATGAGTGTACAACTCTTGTATAATGCTTCGTAAGCATATTGAGCTAACCTAGTCTCCAAGTCATAAGGAACCTCACCTAACAGTTATTGGACCCGTTTCTTGGTTAAGTCAGATCCACCGTATATCCCGCAAAAATAAAGCTGTGATTGGATTCTCACCTAACAGTATTGGAGCCCAACCCCACCTTTACCCCACAACATTTCATGTTAATAGAGAGGTCCAATCCCCCGATGCAACTAGCCCACTGTATCCAGCCGAGACTAATCAACGCCAGAAAGATCTTAGCAACTCTACTACGGTGGAAGACCAATCGACTTAATATTTGATAATCAGATCTTAGTGATTCCAACTTTGACCTTTCCATAGGAGGTAATCGATCAATTTGCCAGGTAAGCAGGTGGAAGGCTTTCCTTACTCAGAGAGTAAGGTCCTAATTAAGTAACCACCTTTGAGCTTGTCTAGACTCCAATTAGATCAATTAATTAAATATGGCTAGCTCAATGTATCGTTCATTCTCGATTGATTTAGGAAGGTTTTAGGTCTCTTGGGATTTACATCTAATGAAACCATCTACCCCATACCATATGTCATTCGATTTACATCTTATGTAAATGTCACATTGGCTCAGGTTTACATCCTATGTAATTATGAAACCCTTTCATATATTATGTGATTACATCTTATGTAAATGACATAATTGTTTCAGTTTACATCTTATGTAAATGTTCTATTGTTTAATGGTTTTATTTACATCTCATGCAAATAAATTTTTGTTTAACTAATACATACATCTCATGCATACATTATTTTAAACATAACCTTAAACAAGTATGAACATTATGATTTACCATATGCATCTCATGTATATTTTTAGATCTGAAATTTTAAACCTTTATGCTATTCTCTGGATTTCAGATCATGCATTACTTGATTTAAAACATTGTAATCTAATTGCAATTCTAAAATAATTTGCAAGATCATAGCAAATAAAAATCTGCATGCTGAAAATTTCAGCAAGCATAATTCCTTTAAAAATCAGATTAAAAATATGGTAATCAATCCTTAGGTCCTAATCATGCTCCCTAGAACCATGGCTTTGATACCACTGCTGAGTTACGCCCCATTCGATGTGACGTTCGCAGCGGAATTCGAACGGGACGTCGTTCATTGCATGAACGCGCCTCGGATCGTAGAATTTAAAAATTTTCTGGATCCAAATTCAGAAGATCTTTGAATTCATTAGGGAGGGGAGATTAGGATCTAAGGAAGGTTGATTAAGATTCATAAAACTGAAACTAAAATCAGAAAAAATTAATTTGAAGATCTCATCTTCAAAAATTCTGCAGGTGAAGAACACCGTACCCTGATGATCTATCTAGGTTCCTATTTGAGCCACACAATTGTCCGGCCTCTACGGGTATCCACACAAGGATCTAATCATCTGAGATAGGATCTTACCGGAGTGCTAGCTTCTTGCAAAAATCTCTCATGACTATCATATAGATTAGAAGATAAAAATCTACAACATACCTCCTTAAAGAAGAACCCTTTCTTCTTCAACCTTTCTCGCGATGGAGGAAGAGGAAGGAGGAACCTTGCACATGGATCTTCCTTGCCTTGCTACCGTGGAAGAAGTGGAGGATGAAGACCCCTTGCTGCCGTGGAGGAGGAAGAAAGAAGAGGAGGCATGGAGAGGAAGAGGAGAGAATTGATTCATAACTTCTCCCTTGCTACCCTTTTATAGATTGGATTTAGGGCTCCTCCTAATCTTATTAGGAGTATGGGACTATAACCGACCATTGGATTAATGCCAAGTGTCCAATCCTTGTGCTCATAGATGCATGACATATGTCTATTTAATCAATTGATTAATTTTCTAATCACATTAGGATTTCTAATCTCATTAAAAAAATTAATTGATTTGGGAGCATGCATCCTACGACGCCATGTGGACTTTAAAGTCCGCATAGTGCGAACATGACTTAAGTCATATTCATCCTATGACGACATGTGGTCTTTAAAATCCGCACAAACCTTGGTTTAATCAAATTGACCCAATCATGAACCCAAATCAATTTGGGTCGAACCCAATTTGATTTGGCCCATTAAGTCAGCCCAATTGCAATCCAATTGCAATCAATTCCACTTAATTCTTCTTCCATTAACTCACTAACACCTAGTGGGTTAATTCAATCACCAATCATATTGATGATTGATTTCTATTATGATTCCAAATCACAATTATGATAGTCTGACTAATTAAATCCTCTATGTGTGTGACTCCGTAGGTTCTATTCTGACTGGTAGTGAGACATATTAAGATCTCCATCTCAATATTACTGAAACTCCTTTCAGTGGACTGAAACGATTTCGGTTCTACTCTTAGGGTTCACTAATCACCAAGTGAATGCCTTCGAGTTTCACAATCCACTAGTGACACCTAGCAGTATGTGGTGGCAACCCAGCAGAATGGAATATTTGAACCTCTTGGTGCAGTTAGCGTATGATACAGTCCCTCTATCATGGATTCCGATGTGATGGAGGTTATGGATATCTCGTCAAATCCCATCGTCTGTCATATGTCAAATTTATATGACTTCCAGTTCGAGATATGGAAAACTCTTTTTCCAAAATACCTGGCCTGGAATTTATCGAACTCAGTCTCATAAATCATATAGGATCACTCCTAATCTATCAAGGTTAATAGATCCCATCTAGATGCAACCCTATTGCAAAATGAACCTACTGCAGCCAATTCGCACTACAAGGATCCGAATGACTAGGGCCCAAGTTCACATGCTCGTCAAACTACAGCAACCTCATAGTGAATAGCTGAGGCATCGCAGGTCAAAGGACCAGTCATACAACTGCAGCATAAGTAGTTACTGACGAGTGGATAGACATCCATGTGACTACTATCTTTGAACACGCTCAGTACCTTGTTTTCTAACAAGTACTTGCATAATCACTCCAGTATCTCTACACCGTGGACTCGAGACTCGTCCATCTGATTAAGTGATCTGTGCACTAATCTCAGCGGATCGATCACCGTCCCTCGTGATGGATCCATCGATCAGGAGCATTTAGAAATTAATTCCTAATGACACATGCCTCAAATTCTCAACTTCTTGAAATTATGTGTCATCATCTATTAATTTCTTGGACGATTCATGGATACATACAAACATGAATGAAAAATAAATTATCCAATCTTATTTATTAATAAGTGTCAAATTACAACTTTATGCCCCAAATTACAAATATGCGTCAGCCACGTTGGCTTCTAGGGCATACTTCTAACAATCTCCCACTTGCACTAAAGCCAATCAGACATATATTTAAGTCCCATTTTTTCAAGATGGACTTCTAATTTTTTCTGACTCAGCTGCTTGGTGAATGGGTCCGCCATGTTATCAGTGGAGTCTACTCTCTGCACCTCTACATATTTCTTTTCGAGGTAGTCGCGAATTAGATAAAATCGCCGCTCTATATGCTTGGACTTCTGGTGAGACCTCGGCTCCTTAGCCAGTGCTATGGCGCCGTTGTTTGTCGCAGAAAAGGGTTATGGCATCTGATGATATGACTCCTAGCTCTTCGACAAACTTCTTGTACCAGAACGCTTCCTTCGCAGCATCCGATGCAGCAATGTACTCTGCTTCCATGGTAGAATCTGCAATAATCAGTTGCTTGGAACTCTTTCAATTTACCGATCCTCCATTGCATAAGAATACATATCCTGATATAGACTTTCTATCATCAGGGTCAGTCATGAAGTCTGAATCAGTATATCCTTCTACCTTTAACTCTGTGCCTCCCTCAATAACCAAAAACATATCCTTAGTTCTTCTCAAGTACTTAAGGATATTTTTCACAGCTATCCAGTGCTCCTCGCCTGGATTTGACTGATATCTGCTCGTGACACTCACAGCATGGGCTATATCAAGTCGAGTACATAGCATGGTGATGACCCAAAGATTGATTTTGATGATCACAAAACCTTGAAGTATAATTACTAATATTTGTGTTGCAAGAAGAAAGATAATTTGTTTTGCAAGGAACATAGCAAGTTGGAAAAATACAAGAAGGTCTCAGAAGCTCTCAAGAAAAGTTGGAAGAAAGCTACACTTCATTGGCCCAAAGTTTAAGTTCAAAGGATTCAAGTTGGAGGGACAATTCTAAAGAAAAACTCAAAAGAACTGTCCTCAAGTCGACTCCTGGAAGCTCAGAGTCGACTCTGGCACTCTGAAGTTTCAAGGAACAGTGGTCGAGTCGACTCCGAGACTCTGCGAGTCGACTCCAACTGAGAATAGATGAAAAGACAGAGAGTTGATTTTCAGCACTACAGTGCTCGAGTCGACTCCTGCTTCAGCGCTACAGTGCTCGAGTCGATTTCCAGCTACAGTGCCGGCAGACTCTACTTCAGCCGAGTCGACTCCTACTTCAGCCGAGTCGACTCGTACTTCAGCCGAGTCGACTCGAGCATGCTGGGAGGCATAACGGCTAGTTTTTTTCTCAACTTCAACGGCTCTATTTTTGTCTCTAATGGATAGATCTTTGTTTCCACACCATCCAAAGCTATAAAATCAAGGGAAGAGCTAGGGGAGAAGTTAAGGAAATGGGAGAGAACACATAGGGAAGAGATTTCAAAGAAATTTCTAGAGAAACCTTCCAAAAGCACAAAAGGGCCATTCAAAGCAAAAGAGAGTGAAGAAGAGCATCCGAGTGAATCCCAAGGCTTCCTCTCCAACTGTGTGCTGCCTCAGTAATCCTTACCTCGTGCGAAATCAGAAGAGGGTCAAGTAAAGAAGAAGCCGAGTTTCTTCATCTACAAAACTTGTTTGAAGGCTTCTTCTCTTTACTCTATTTGTTTACATTGTTATATCTGCTTGTTTAAGAAGCTTGTATTTGTTTTAAACTCTTGTTCTAACATCTTGTAACTTGATTCAATCAAGGGATTGAATCAAGGGGTTAAGGTTTGTTGGTGAGCCAAAGGAAAAACCAATGGTGTAAGGTTGTGGTTGGTGAACCGGGAAAAACCAACTGGGTTTGATTGTGAACCCGAAAAAATAATCGAGTGGTTCTAGTCGGTGAGCCTGTGAAAACCGACCGAGTTCGTTGTGATCTCGTGAAAACAATAAGTTAGGTTGTGAGCTTGTAAAATAACCGGCTGTAATCTGAGGGATTATAGTGAAATTCCTAAGAGGTTTTGGGGAGTGGATGTAGGTACTGGGTGCACCGAACCACTATACATTTGTTGTGTTTGTGATGCTTTCTTTCATTGTTTAATTTTCTCACTTACTTACTTAGATAAATATCTAATTGAATTGCTTGCTTAACTCTTATCCGCGCATCCTTTAGTTGCAAGCATATTCAAATTGTTTAATCAAGTTTCTTTTAATAAAACTGCATTAAGATTCATTATATTGAAATGCTTGCTTGGAAAATCTAGACTAATTGTCTATTGAGTCCGCTCCTTAATAGTTTTAATCTTGATCAGATTAGAATCAAACTATTGCTAAGTTTAAATTCCACTGTGCATCTATACAACTTAGCTTAATTAATTGAAAAGTTTAGAAGTAGTTGAAAAGTTTTTTAAAAGACCCAATTCATCCCCCCTCTTGGGTTGTATCTACTGGGCAACAAGTGGTATCAGAGCAGGTGCTCTAAAGTTAATTGTTGATCTCACGATCAAGAGCCAAAGATCATGACAACTCAAATAGATAGTTTTCTAGAAAAGGAACAATTAATTAATGGACCTCCACTATTTAATGGCATAAACTACACATATTGGAAAGCACGCATGCGCATTTTTATTCAATCATAAAACTATAATTTATGGAATATTATAATAAATGACCTTCACACACTCTCTCAAATTGTTAATAAAAAAGACTTAGCACAATTGAATGCTAATGCTATGAACATACTATATTGTGCTATCCATGAAACTATATTTAATAAGATTTCTGCATGCCTATCTGCTAAAAAATTCTGGAATACTTTAAAAAATATTTATGATAAATCTCAGATTAGCTCACATGTGCTTCAATTACATATTAACAGTGAGACTGCAGAATCTTCCACATCAGCCGAGTCGACTTCCAGTTTGTCCGAGTCGACTCCTAGAGGAAAACAGTCTGAAAGGCAGAGACTCAGTTTTGGAGACCCTGTGAACGAGTCGACTCCAAGTATTTCAGAGTCAACCCCCAAGTTAGCCGAGTTGACTCCAACAAAGCCCGAGTCGACTCTGAGGCAGAACAATTCAAAAGACAGAGAATCATTTTTTAGGCCTCTGAGAACGAGACGTCTCTCGAAGATCTCGAGTCACCTCTCAAGTCAGTCAAGTCGACTCCATGTAAATCCGAGTCGACTCGAGGAAGAAAGAACAACAAATAAAGAATTCGGTGATGAAAACAAGGATCCATTCCCAAACACCGAAAGATTCAAAAGCTTCCTAAAGACAAAGAAGAAGAGGAAGCAAGAAGAAAGGAAGAAAGGGTTGAAAAGAAAGAAAGCCTTGACCAAGGAAGAGTCAAGCAAGAAAATAAAAGTTAGGAGCAACAATGATGATATTAGCTCCAAAGAACTACAAGAGGTAACTAACTGTGCTTTATGGCACAAGAAGATAAGGTAAAATCTGAATCTACTTTTACATCAAATAATTTTCAAGAAGAATTCTCTTATGATGAATTATTAAATGCTTTTCATGATTTGTATGGTGAATGTAGAAAATTAGCTATCAAGAATAAAAATCTTAAGAAACTAAATCTGAAAATTTCAAAAGAAAGAAATTCTATTGCTGAAATACAAGACAAACTAAATTCTGAAAATAAAAACTTAAGGTTAAATTCAGAACAATTGATTCAGAAAAATCAGAATTTAATTAAAGAAAATCAAAACTTAAGTAAAGAAATTAACCAATTAAAATTTTTATTAACAAATTCACTGTAAGTTCAGAAAGACTAAAAATGATGTTTGAAAGTCAACATGCTGTTTTTGATAAATCAAAATTTGGCTTGACTCCTTCGCTTAGCAATGAATCCCTAAAGAAAAAAATTATAAATTCGTCAAGCAAATCATCAAAAGGGATAACATATTTCAAACATCAAAAGAATGGGCATAACAACTTTACCTATAGTTCTAGTACAATTAAATCAAATGGTAAAGTTATTACTATTAAACAGATTTGGGTTCCAAAAGGAACCATATGTCCTAACTCTCAAGGACCCAAGCAAGCTTGGGTACCTAAAATAAAAATATGAGGATGTAGATGTAGGTGTGCCAAGATACCCATGGAACAAATAGAACTTTCATACAAATGGGTGTTCTAGACACACGTTAAAAAATGAAACTTAAAATATAATCAAGAAAAGCAATTAAAATAGAAGAAATAAATTCAAATTTCTCCATCTTTCTATGTTATACTTTACTTATTGATGGATACTTTGTTAATGATTAATCAATTTTCTTAAAATATTTTTTTGAGTCCTCTATATGCTTGATTGAGAGTTTTTATCCATGGCATTATCTTTTATTGATCTTAAGCATAAGAATGTGTACTTGGTATATTTTTATGCATTATGAATACCAAGAGTAAAGAAACCACTTTTGGCATATAAAATCAACTCATGCTAGTATGTACTTAATCTCAAAAGACCTTGTTATTGGCTTACTTAGATTATCTTCTGAAAGGTCAAAGTTTGCTATGCATGTTAACTAAGAAAACAAACAAGAATCAATTTCTAAATCTAAAGATATTGTTTTTATCACTAAGTTTTTCAAAAGCTTACATTGGATTTGTTCTTGGCAAATAAAATTGAAGTATTTTCTGTATTTGCTAAATCTTGTAAAAGTGTTTCAAATGAAAAAGGTTTCCAAACTGTGAAGATAAAGAGTATCATGGCACATTGTTGAAAATAAAAATCCTGATAAGGTTTATACAGAAAATAATATTGAATACAATTATTTCAGCACCAAGGACACCATAAGTAAAATAGGGTTAATAGAATTCTTGAAGAAATAAAAAAGATAATGGTGTATGATAATCATCTACTTAAATAATTTTTGTTAAAAGCTATCATTACTGCTTGTCATACATATGGTTTCTATTAGATCTATTTTTGATGAAAACTCCTTTTGATCTTCTGAAAAATAGAAAATGAACTATTGCATATCTTTCATATTTTTCAGTCGTACATGTTATGCTTGATATATTCTTATGAAAATAATGCTAAATCTGATAAAGATATTTTTATCCTTGGATATCATTCATCAAGCAATGCGTATAGAATATTCAATGAAAAGATTCTAGTTGTAGAAATATCAATTTATTTTATTCTTTATGAGACTAATGATCTTTCATCAAGACACTAAAATTAGATTATTTGATATGTATATGATTAATCCTTTGCTTACATATAACAATCTGAAACTAAAACACCTTAAGAATGAATAAGATTATAATTGGTCGAGTTAAACTAAATCATTTTTTTTAAAGAGATAGAATTTGAAATCTTGCCGATGAAATCTGAAAACTTGTTAATAATTAGAACCAAATTGAGTTTTTCATAAATGCACTTAATGAAGAAAAATTGGTGACTACTAAAAGATTCAATCAAGAAAAGATGAAATAGATCTTGATGAAATTCTTGCATGATTAAAAGTAAAGATCACCATTATCATTTGCTTGCTTTATGAGCTTTATATTCTGTCAAATGAATGTGTAGAATGCACTCCTATGTGGTTATTTTATTAAAAAAGAGATCTATGTAAAATAACCACCTTATTTGAAAACACTCATTACAAATATGATAAAGCAATATGTGATTTGGAACAAGCACCAAAGGCGTGATATAAAAGCTTGAGTAACTTTTTTGATAGAAAATAATAGTGATAAATCTATGCATCAAAAAGAAGAATTTGTGATATCTTATTTGCTCAAAGTATACATTGATGACATCATTTTTGGCTCTACTAATGAAGATTTATATGCAGATTTTACTAAGCTCATGCAAGGTGAGTTTGAAATATGTATAATGAATGAATTAACATTTTCTCTCGAACTCCAAATTAAGACAAACAAGGAAGGGGATCTTCATTGACCAAAGTTAGTCCACAAGAAAACTCCTATAGAAGATTGGCATGAAGAAGGTATGTATATGACCCCATCTTGTAGAATTTGAAAAGGATGAGCAAGGTAGATCTATTGTTCTGAAGCTGTATTGAAGCATGATAGAATAATTATTTTATCATACAGCTAGTAGACTAGATTGTATGCTCATTATGTGCCCTTGTGCAAGACTTCAATCTAACTCTAATGAATCATATTTTATTGATAACAAATGAATCATAATTTGAATTTTGATAGAAACAACTGTTTAAGATAATTGATTAAAACTTAGCTAGCATGTCTTATTGATAATTATCTTAAGCAAATAGAATCTAAGCTAAATTGATTATGAAAATAGGAAATTAATTTGACCTTGATGAATCTTCCTATTGCCTCACATGCTTGTCTTTGAACCATCTTGGTTAATGAAACTATCTCTTTAAGTTCAAGTGACATGTGCTTGCTTATATTTAGGCAATCTCTTGAGTAAAGTGACTCAACATTCAATTATTGTCATATCTTATGTTGAGTCATCTAGTTAAGAAATATGTTGTATGAAGGTTTTGTATCTTGAAGAAATTAATGACTTTTCTTCAAGAAAGAAAAAGATTTTGTTAATAATGCACAATCCTTAAGCAAAAAAATGAGAGATTTCAACTTGAAGAACACCTCCAGATAAGATACAATAAATATTCACATGCAAACAAGAAAGGGGACCTTCTTCAGCCAAAAGTTTACACATAAGAAATCTAGTAGGTATTTGACTGAAGAATGCAGAATGAATCGGTAATTTTAGATACCTCTCTCATAAATTAGCTGAGCAAAGTTAATAACTTAAATCTTATTATGGCATGATTAAGGTCTTTAATTATTAATTTTTTGATATCATGTCTATATATGTATTGATTGACTTATGCTTTTAGAAATTGTTTCATGGTTTGCCCAATCTAAAATATATCTTTGCCTATGTCATAACCATGAAATACATAAGTTTATGCTTAAAATTTTGATTTAAAATAACTTGTGAGAAGCTATGAATCCTTGAGCATAATAAAAATGTTGTTTTGCATGATATACATCTATATGATACATAAGATTATTTCTTTACTCTGCTCTTTCATGTAAATTACTTGAGAATAAGAAAAAGAGAGAGAGATAAAGAAAAGAAAATGAACATTATTCAAGGGAAGTAAAAATCTAAGTAAAGGTAAATACTCCAATCTTAAGGAAAAGCAAAACAAGCATAATATATTCGGCATATTTGTGAGACATGTGTGAGCATTCTTTTGGAAGGGATAAAATCCGTAATTAATTACACTTAAACAGAGAAAATTTGAAGTGAACATTTTAATCTTTCTATATTGCTCATCGTAGGGATGGTGCCAATGGGAAGGCTAGTGGTAGTACCCGGCACTATTTGACCCAACTATTCGGTGTAGGGTATATTAGAGACGGCACAAGAGGGAGGCTAGTGGTAGTACCTCGTGCCCCTTCCAACTCCACCGGATAGGGAGCAAATAGAGTATAGAGCATAAGAAAGTAAAAACGAAAAATAAAATCAAAATATTCGATAATTGGTTAAGGAAAAAAATTTAAAAAAAATGAGAAAATGAATGATAAAGTAAATGAAAGTATATAAGAAGAATCAAGTCAAGTTTTAATCACATGGAAACACACCTTAAGGATGAAATCAGTGCAAGATTATATTTAAATAAGAAAAGTTTATTTGAAAAGAATTGATTTTGATCCTTGACATGCTTGTTCTTAATATTTTAATGCATGACTTAACGCATAATATATTTTGCATGTGGCATGATGTTTTGAATTATGGGTTCTCAATATTTTATAATGCTCCATACTTAGATAATTTGATTGAATGTTTGAAATTCTACATAAATTTTTTTTTTTGGGTATTATTGAAAAGAAATTTCAGATTTGTCGTTCACAATCATCTTTGAAATCTGGTAGTTGAATAAATTTGTAAAAAGGAGAAGAGAATGATATCTCTATTTAGGCAAAATGAATTAATTTTGTTTTATCTTTCAACTTGCCTAACTTTGGTACATAATGTTCTAATTCGTACCAAAACTCAACATTAAACACAAATATTCTGAATATGCTCTAATATGTTTGAAATATGTGTTTTCAATCATAATAATTTAAGATGAGCTACAATGTGGAAGATACATATCTCAAATTATAACTTTGAAAGCCTCCATGAAAATCTTTATGAAGTTCAAAATCCGATTTTGTATAAAAGCTTAAACTTAATTTAAAAATGCTTATATCGTTACATCTTTGTAACCTTAGTTATATACTTCAATGATCGCATCATTCAGGAGAATAACTCAATATGATTCCTAAATAAAAATCTTAACTTAAGAAAAATAGAATTAATTTTGATGCCTTGGTTGATTGCTCCGATACGCATCTGAAACATATCATTTCTTATCTTTAAAGTGTACTAAAATTGAAATGATGTATTTTTCAATGATCTTGATTGTGAACAAATGTTTCTAAATATATAACTTTATTTTGATATTAAAAAGATTCATTGTATTTCATGTATACATTGCTGTGAATTTATGAGTAAGAAATTAAATTCTATAAATATTCACTTGAATGATCTTCTATATTCCTTTCTGCATGATTGTTGCTTCCATCACTAAAAGAAAAAGCTATTTTTAAAAGAGTGAATGATCTTAAAGCTAGAAACATTTCAGCTCACTCAAATGACTCTTAAAAGAAAGAAAATGTAATTGCTTTTGAAAGAAATTGAGCTTCAAATGAATTATTTTCTTATTAATATTTCAGAATATTTTCTCAAAGATTAAGAGGAAGCATAACTTATTTTTGAAAGATTAAAAAGAGTGATTGCTACAAATTTTGAATAATTCTAGATCACTCTACATTCTTGATATCATAGAATTTCAGTTTTATTCACGCTTATCATCAAAATCTAAAATTCAAGAAAAAGAAAAGAATAATTAAAAAAGAATGCATCTTTTGAGGGGAAGCTTTAGATATTTAATCTAAATGCATTATGTATCTTATTCAAAAGTCACTTTCACTTGATGCATTCCTTGAATGTTTTATGGATTGATTTTGATGAACCTCTTTGTGTTGCCATTGCTTGCCTTGAGTTGAGTTCTATAAAAATTATTTCAGGGGGAGAGATCATATGGAACTTAATCGCATAAATCCATAACTAAAGGAGAGAGAAAGAATACTAAATGAGAAGTGATCCTAATACTCTCCATTATATAAATATCTGAAATTTAAATATGAAAATCTTTGTAATACACCTTGAGGCTTACTATTTGGTTAATATACTTTATGCATCAATCATGAACCAAATTGCAATTCAAACAGTTGATCTTAAGAGCCTCTAGTTTAATGAAAAAGGGGGAGAATAATGTGTTGAATTTTCTTGAGGATCTCTTGTGAACACAAATTTAAAAGTAGCTGCTACATATGATAGATTTATAGATTTTAAAATGCACCTAATCAGAAAATCAGCTGTCTTAAAAATTATTTGAAAACGAATTCCATCTGTCTCTATTAGAAAATCTATTTTGAAATTCACTAAAGAGTTCTTATTGGCTTGCTCTTTAGAGCTTCAATTTTGTGCCAATTCATTTTTTTTATATGTATCAAAATGTGTTTCTCTTTAACGGAGTAAAAGAAAGTCTTTAAAGGAGCTCTAAAAGAACTTTCAAAGCTTTGAATTTTATATATGCTCTAAGATATATCATAAAGTGCATGAATTCATGTTTTGGTATTTGTGCCCGAATGCTTTTATTATCATACAAGAACTTTGAAGCCATTAAGAATTAATGACCCAACATGATGTTATATTTTTTTTATTTTGATCTTATACTCTGAAAATTAATTAAATTGCTCTCATGTTGCTAAATACTTAATATATTGGGAAAAAGATCTTAAATGAACAAGCTTTCATACTTGTTATTAAAGATCTTTCAAAAAAGGTGTTAGATTTCTATTCGTGCTTTCTTTGAATATCATTCTTGATACTCCTCGAATTAATTTGAAAAAGGTTCCACCTACACTTGATTTGAAAACTATCTTTGGAATCACATTCGATGTGCTCTCATTATAATTTGCTCTGAAATCATCTTAATTGGCTCTGATCTATGCTAATTAATCTTATTCTGACATTATTGACTTGAGTTATATGATTCATATTCTTGCAATAATTTGACATGCATTAACTGAAAATCAGAGTACAATAAGGAAAAGAAATATTTGGGTATCATTATCTTTGTGCTTAATGTTTCATTATCTTGCAACTTTTTTGATGTTGACAAAAAAGGGGACAAATATCTGAGTATATGCTCATAATGCTTTATGTGTTGCATAATGCTTTATGTGTTGATTATGTTAAGTTGATTAAATCTAAAGCATTATCATGAAGTATATTTTAAAGATATATGTTTTCTATTTCATGCAACTTAGCTATGCATTAGTTCTAGAACACAATATATTTTATATTGCACATACTCCAAGTTTTGTCATCATCAAAAAGGGGAAGATTGATGACCCAAAGATTGATTTAAAGATTGATTTTGATGATCACAAAATCTTGAAGTATAATTACTAATGTTTGTGTTGCAAGAAGAAAGGTAATTTGTTTTGCAAGGAACATAGCAAGTTGGAAAAATACAAGAAGGTCTCAAAAGCTCTCAAGAAAAGTTGGAAGAAAGATACACTTCATTGGCCCAATGTTCAAGTTCAAAGGATTCAAGTTGGAGGGACAATTCTAAAAAAAACTCAAAAGAACTGTCCTCGAGTCGACTCCTGGAAGCTCAGAGTCGACTCTGGCACTCTGGAGTTTCAAGGAACAGTGCTCGAGTCGACTCCGAGACTCTGCGAGTCGACTTCGACTGAGAACAGACAAAAAGACAGAGAGTTGATTTTCAGCGCTACAGTGCTCGAGTCGACTCCTACTTCAGCGCTACAGTACTCGAGTCGACTCCCAGCTATAGTGTCGGCAGACTCTTATTCACGAGTCGACTCCTACTTCAGCCGAGTCGACTTCTACTTCAGCCGAGTTGACTCGAGCACGCTGGGAGGCATAACGGCTAGTTTTTTCTCAACTCCAACGGCTCTATTTTTGTCTCTAACAGATAGATCTTTGTTCCCACGCCATCCAAAGCTATAAAATCAAGGGGAGAGCTAGAGGAGAAGTTAAGAAAGTGGGAGAGAACACATAATCACTCACGCTCAGTACCTTGTTCTCTAATAAGTACTTGCATAATCACTCCAGTGTCTCTACACCGTGGAATCGAGACTCGTCCATCTGACTAAGTGATCTGTGCACTAATCTCAGCGGATCGATCACCATCCCTCGTGATGGATCCATCGATCAGGAGCATTTAGAAATTAATCCCTAATGACACATGCCTCAAATTTTCAACTCCTTAAAATTATGTATCATCATCTATTAATTTCTTGGACGATTCATGGATACATACAAACATGAATGAAAAATAAATTGTCCAATCTTATTTATTAATAAGTGTCAAATTATAAATTTATGCCCCAGATTACAAATATGCGTCAGCTACGTTGACTTCTAGGGCATACTTCTAACAATAAGGAGTTCTAATTAATTAGGCCTTCCCATCCTTATCCAATAAGGTTAAGCCCAATTTAATTAGATCTAATTAAATCAATTAAATTACAATCCAATTGCAAATCCTTCTTTTTTAACTCACTAACTTTTAGCCGGTTAAACCAATTGTCAATCAAATTGACAATCAATTTTAATTGCGAATCTAAACCGCAATCCAACCGTCGGAACGATCAAAACCTCTAATGTGTGTGACCCCGTAGGTTCTATTCTGATTGGTAGTGCATAATATCATCAAAACTTCTTTCAATGGGTTGAAACGATTTCAACTCTACTCTTAGGGTTCACTGATTACCAAGTGAATGCTTTTGAGTCTCACAATCCACTAGTGACACCTAGCAGCATATAGTGACAACCCAGCAGAACGGAAGGGATGAACCTCTAGGTACAGTTAGCGTATGATATAGTACCTCTATCGTAGATCCTGACATGATGGAGGTTATGGATAACTCGTCAAATCTCATCGTCTGTCTTATGTCAGATTTATTTGACTGAAGTTCGAGATTAGAAAACTCTTTTTCCAGAACTGCCCTGGCCAAGATCTTTCGAACTTAATCTTATAAATCACATAGGATCACTCCTAATCTATCAAGTGTTAGATGTATGCCCTAGAAGCCAATCTGGCGGACACATTACTAATTCTGGGACATAAATTTGTACTTGACTTTATTATTATTGAATAATAAATGGGCATCTTTTCATTTATATTGTTTATGTGTCTATGAATCGTCCAAGGAATTATAAGATGATGATACATATTCTCAAGAGTTGAGAATTTGAGCCATGTATCATTGGTGATTAATTTCTAAATGCTCCTGATCAATGGATCATCACGAGGACGGTGATCGATCCGATCAGTGCACAGATCGCTTTCCTTATGGATGGACGAGACTCGAGTCCACAGTGTAGGGACACTGAAGTGATAGTGCAGGTGCTTGTTAGAGAACAAGGGTACTGAGCGTGACCAAGATAAGAAGTCACTTGGATGTCTATCCACTCGTCAGTGACTTACTTGATGTTGCAGGTAGTATGACTGGTCCTTTGACCTGCGGTGCTTCGGCTGCTCACAGTGAGGTTATTGTAGTTTGACTACACATACACATGGTCTCTAGTCATATGGGTCCTTGTAGTGTAGATTGGCTGCAGTAAGTTCACTGTAGGAGTAGGGTACGTACCTACATAGAATCTATCGATCTTGATAGAAGAGGAGAGATCCTATGTGATTTATTAGACTGAGTTCTAAGACCTTGGCCAGGGCAATAATATACAGTGGAGAAAGAGTTTTCCACTATCGAACTCAAGTCGAATAAATCAAGACATATGACAGACGATGGAGTTTGACGAGTTATCCATGACCTCCGGTCTGTAGGGATCCACGATAGAAGGACTGTATCATACGATAACTACACCTAGAGGTTCATTATTCCATTCTGCTGGGTAGCCACTACATACTGCTAGGTGTCACTGGTGGATGGTGAGACTCACAGGGATCATCTTGATGGTCGATAAACTCTGGTGAGTTGAGTTAAAATTGTTTCAACCCATTGAAGAAGTTTTCAATGATATTGTGATAGAGATCACAATATATCTCACTACCAGTCAGAATAGAACCTATGGGGTCACACACATTAGAGGTATTGACCGATTCGATGGTTTGAATGTGATTAGAAATCACAAATAATCAATTAGATGATAAATGGATAACCCGCTAAGAGTTAGTGGTTAGAAGAAGGAATAATTGCAATCGGATTGCAATTTAATTTAATTAATTGGATTTAATTAATTGGCCTTGATCACGAGTCCTATTTGGAGTAGGATTCATGGAGTCCTAATTGGATTAGAATTTTAAATTAAATTAGAGTCCTACTTGGAGTAGGATTTCTAAAGCCCTAATTGGCTTAGGGCTGAAATTTAATTAAATCCTAATTAGATTAGGATTATTTTAAGTCCTAATTAATTATAATTTTAATCTAATTAATTTCATGACTCCTAATTGGATTAGGATTGAAGAGTTCAATAGAGTCATGGTTCAATTAAATCCTAATTAGATTGGGATTTGGAGGAAATTTAAATGGGTTCACATAGATCCTATTTTGAATGGGATTAGACCCATGCATTAGACCCAAACCATCTTACCATTTAATTTGATTAAGTGGTTAATTAAAAGGGTTATGAGGGAGGGGCGTAGGCCCCTTGATTCCTTGCATGAGAAGAAAAAAAAATAGAGGGGCATAAGCCCCTCCTTGCTGCCGAACTAAACGGATAAGGGTGAGCTCCTAAAAAATATGAGCTCATCCTTATCCCATGGGAAGATAAAAAGAGGAGGGGTTCGACCCCTCCTCTCATGAGTTCTTCTGGGGATCTCGGCAGCAACTCTTCTCCTTTCATTCCTCCTTCCAGCCGCAAGAGAAAAGGGAGAAAAAGAAATCAAGGCATGGCCTTCTTCTTCCTCTTTCTTGGATCCAGCGCAAGAGAAAAAGAAAAGGCTGAAAAGGGCTTGTTTCTTCTTCCTTTGATCCATCCTTCTTCCTCCTCCTCCCTAGACATTCAAGAGTTGATTGAAAGGGAAGACTTAGCCCATCAAAAGCCATCTCTGCAAGGGAGCTAGCACCCCGGGGAGATACAAAGGCTTCGATCGTTCAATACTTCGTGTGGATACCCGTAGAGGCCGGACGCGTGTGCGGCTTCCATTGAACTTTCACCAAATACCTCGTGAATCAGATTGCGGAGACCATCTACCCGCACAAGGTGAAGATCTGATCTTCTTAATGATTTCAAATGGTTTAAAATAATTTAGTTCTAATCTATCTACAAACGAAAGGTTTTAAAACACATTCATGCGATGAACGTATCCCGCATATGTTTTTCCGCTGCAATCTGAAAATTATTTCGAAATTTTCATGGCATATGAGGGATGCTAACAGTGGTATCAGAGTCATGGTTATGTAGATTAAGATTAGAATTAAATTTTTCAAGGCATTTTAGATCTGAAATTAAGGGATTATGCTTGCTGAAATTTATGTATGCAGAATTTTCAGCTTGCTGATTTTTCTGCATACTAATTATTGGATGTTTAGATTAATGATTCTAATGCTTTGATAATGTGATTACAAATGTTTAGAGTCAAATCTAGCATGATCAGCAAGTCATGAGATGGAATAATCAATTAAATTACAGGATCTAAAAATAATTTTTATGCATATGATGCGTATGATGATGATCATGGATGGACCCTTTGAATATGCTGAAATGTTCTGCAATGTTCTACGATACATGTAATTTTAATTTTCAGATGCCTGCGTGCATCTTAAATTCATGTATTAGAGACCTGCGTGTCTCATGAAAAGGGTTGTAATTTTATTCTTTATTTTTATTTTAATTTTTAAAGCAATCTGGGATGTAATCTGTGATGTGTGTTGCATGTCGATGGTTGATCGATATGTACATCAACAAGCTCAACATGCGTGGATCGAGATCAAGGGTGATTGAAGATGGATCAAGGAGTGGAATCACAATTGACGCTAAGGGATCAAGATCGACTCAAGAGTTGAAGACGATCAAACCAATGACGTGCATGTGCTTGTAAAATGATCCATCCTGGATCCATGATCATCACCATTTATTTTATTTTTGATAAAATGCCTGGATGTTTAATGCTTATGTTTATGCGGGTAGATTTATATTGCATGAGATGTGAATACGCGATCGTGTGAACCTAAATCGAAAACCTTCCAATCAGTCAAGGGTGAACCAAACATGAGTTAGTCATATTAGATTAATTGATCTAATTGGTGTCTAGGCAAGCCTAAAAGGTTGGTTACTTAATTAGGACCTTACTCTCTCTGAGTAAAGGGAGTCTCCCACTGCTTACCTGGCCAATTGTCGATTATCTCTTATGAAGAACTCAAGTTGCAAACACTAAGACTTTGATTATGCAATATTAAGTCCATAGGTCTTTCCACCGTAGTAGAGCTGCTAAGCGTCTTTTTGGTGTTGATTTATCTCGGCTGGCACAGTGGGCAAGTTGCTTCGGGACTGGACCTCTCTATTAGACATGAATGTTTGTGGATAAAGTGGGGTTGCGCACAACATAACTGTTAGGTGAGGATCCAATGACGACTTTTATTCCTGCGGTTATACAGTGGGTCTGACTTAACTAAGTAATGGGGCCAATAATGTTAGGTGAGGTCTTCATGACTTAGAGACCAAGTACCACTGCAATTTGCTTAAGAAGCATTGTACAAAAGTTTGGTACACTCATTCCATTTATATGTCACCAATAACTGTTAGGTGAGCGCGGCATATAAATCGGTGAGACTGCAGTACCCACTAAAAATTCTAGTCACGTAGGGTTTTCGTTCTCCACCAGGGGAGTTGAGGGCATTCGAGAGAAAAAGTGGAAGCATATTTGTTTTAAAAGATCCTAAAACAAATAAAGTTCAAGTACAAAGTCTAACTAGAATCTTTACTCTCTACAGATCACAATGTCAGCGCTTTCGAACCCTTTGACCCGTATCCTGGAGACCAACGATTGACTGGAACCAAACTACAAAGACTGGCTATAGAAACCTAAAGAATTGTTCTGAATTGTGAGAAACTAGAGGCTGGATGTGCTTGAGAACATATTCCCCAGGTTACCACACGTCTGTACTGATGATCAGCGCGAGAT
>NW_024069566.1:0-37676 GCF_009389715.1 Phoenix dactylifera
CATGCTGCTAGGTGTCACTGGTGGATGGTGACTCACAGGGATTACTCGATGATCGATAAACCTAATGAGTTGAGTTGGAATCGTTCCAACCCATTGAAGGAGTTTTCAATGATATTGAGATAGATCGCAATATACTCACTACAGTCAGAGTAGAACCTATGGGGTCACACACACACTAGAATATTGACCGATCCGATAGTTGAAAAGTGATTATGAATCACAAAAACAATTCGATTGATAAGAAGCTGAAGAAGGAACAAAGGAATTAATTAATTGGACTTAAACACAAATCCTACTTCGGGTAGGATTCCTAGAGTCTAATTGGATTAGGACTGGGAATCCTAGTGGAGTAGACTGGGATCCACTGAAATAGGATTCCACAATCCTAATGAGATAGGAATTTAAAAAAATCGGATTCCTACTTGAGTAGATTCCTAGAGTCCTAATCGGATTAGGACTTCGGATTCAAATAGAGTCCTATTGGATTAGGACTAAAATTAAATATGTCCTAATTTGGATTAGGATTCTTAAGTCCTAATTAATATAATCTAATCTCAACATGACCTAATTGGATTAGTTGAAGAGTTCAATTGAGTCATGTCATCAAGTCCTAATTGGATTAGGACTACATAGATTAAACCCATTGATTCATGATTTGTTAATCCCAATTAGATTAGGACTAAACCATGAGAAGGCACCTAATCCTCTTGGAAGAGGATTGGGTTAACCAAGTAGAGGGCATAAGCCCTCATCCTTGATAGGTGGGCATGAAGAGAGGGGGCCGGCGCCCCCTTGAAGTATCAAGGGCCCTAACTTAGGACCCTTCACTTATTAAAGAGGACTAGGCCGCCCTAGTTGAAGCTTTTCTCCTCCAAGCGTGGCCCATCCCTCATCCTCCCTTGTCAGCTGCAAGCAAGAGAGAAGGCAAAAAGAAAGGGTGCGCTCCTCCCCTCTCCTCCATCCAACGCAGGGAGATAGAAAGAAGCCGGCTGGGGTGGATCTCTTCCTCTTCATCTTTTCTTCCTCCTCTCAAGTACAATCAAGGTTGATTGAAAGAGAGGAGATCAGCCATCAAAAGAGTCTTTGCAAGGGCTAGCACCCCGGGAAACAAGAAAGATTTGATCGTCCTCTACGTGGGATACCCGTAGAGCCGGACGTTTGAACGCTTCAAAGCGAACCCTCTCCGAAACCACGAATCAGATTTGCGGTGATCATTACCGCGCAAGGTGAAGATCTGATCTTCCTAATGGTTTTAAAGTTTTAATTCTTACCAATTACGAAAGTCCGAAACAACGTTCATCGATGAACGTTGATCCCGCACATGCCCCCTTTCCGCTGCCATCGATTTTTTGTTTTGAAATATCAGCGCATGGGCGGGTTCCCAACAAACAATTCTTACATGCAAAATTTTGGATTGAGATTTAAGAAGAGCGTCCAGGACCCTTCATTGCCAGACAACCTCAGGGTTCGATTCAAAGATTTTGAGGTGGCCTTCCACAGGATTTCAACCGCCATGGCTGCTCGGAGAAAACAAAGAGGAACCTCCTTTTCCATCCATGAATGGAAGAGGGAGTATTTCGGATCCAACTGGTGGCCCCTTCTAAGAATAAAAGTACCACGGGTTGCTGTTCCAAGGATGCCTCTTCAGAGTGAAGCATCCTCGGAAGAGGGAACTTGAGGCCCCGGATGTTCAAGAAAAGACAAAAAGAAAGAAAAATGACGTAGATTCGCCCAGGAGTTCGAAACTAGTTGGGTTTGGACGAGGCTGTAAACCCTCATAATTGGACAAAGAAGGGATGAAGAGTTAATCTCAACCCATCCCTGAGAGTTTCCTCATACAGGACAAGTCGAGAGGGAGAAGGACTTGTTACCCTGGTCATCAGGACCGACAAGTTTAAAGGTGAACTTAGGAGGTATGAAGTGTTGAGTTTGGATAAGGTCTATTTCCTCTTGGATGAGGATGGACACCTTATAGTCTGGTCCAAAGCGGACCTCGGGCTCCGCCTGACCTGGAGGTGAGGACTGCTAAGCTCAGGGAGAATGGTTGAACGACCAACTCCCTGCCGAGGCGTTTGACCTCGGCATCACTCATGCTAGCGAAAAAAGGGAAGAGAAAAGATGAAGGAGAAATCAAAGGAAGGAATTCGAGCAACCAAAGAGTGGGTACCCACCGAAAAATGGAGGAGCACGGAGGACACCGAAGCCAAAGAAGAGAAGCCTCGTCGGAGCGCCACCTGAGAGCTTGCGCACTCATGCACTCAGGAAGATCTGCAAATGAAGCAAGGGTGCTAACTGAGGGAGGGAGTTACTCTTATATAGAGGCACAGACGACCCTGATCAAAGCAACAGTTTGACTACTCGAGCAGATTCAGCCACGTGTTAAATTGAGATATGACGTAAGCGATTCACCAGAATTGCTGCATAAACGACGCCTTGGGATAATCCCGGAATAATAGCTCCTCGGGATAGCTTACAATATGGTGACGATTCGGAAAGATCAACTGGCACATTAATGCTCTCTTTTAGAAGCTTTGCCCTCGATCGAGATGATGATATGACTTCCGATGCTCGAACTAAAATGCAGCTCGATCTCGAAAGTGGAGGGCAAGTGATGAAAAAAATGTTGGACATATCGACCTCAGATTAGGCCGACTTTCTTGACCTCAGTATAAACCGAGGTGAACAATATTTTGATCTTAGATTAGGCTGACCATCTTGACTTCGGTGTAAACCGAGGTGAACAACTTTGGTGATAACCGAGGAGCTAATCGGCACGTGCCGATAAAGACCGACAGTTTTAGGCAGCCAACAATCATGACAATACTATAGTCGCCGCATGATCAGTGTCGTATGCCGCCCAAGCTGAATGATTTCCACGCTGTAAATGTACAACTAGTCATTAACACACGTCACATCAAATCATGTAATGACAAAATAGACTATCCTATATACAAGGGTAGTTTAGGGGCCCTCATATATATGATATTCACTCAGAGAGAACTTCACTCTGCTAAATTTTTTTTTTCTTCCACAATATTGGCCTTTCTATTCTAACTTAGGCATCGAAGAGTTCTCCGCCGGAAACTCTCCGACAAGCAAACTTCTTGTAGGCCGTCTCCAGAGGAGATCAACTTCTCAACACCTCGGCTGCCTTGTTTAGCTCGATTCTTGTCGATTTCAAGATCAGCCGAGCTGCGCTCTGACCTCGGTCCGGAATTCCGTGGCAACATATGGTATCTAAGCTCTCTTGCTTCTCTATCATAGCATCCAGAGCACTCCTCTTGGGACAATTTCTAGTCTAATGTGAACCATTCCATGGGAAGCAGTTACCTCCGGGCTTCTTCTCTTGGACCACCTTCTCTGCCTTTGGGGCTTTCCTCCACCCTTGAGGTGCCCAACCTTAGAGTGGTCTTCCCCCGCGTAGTGAGATGATTTTGGCTATTGCCCCCCAACTCTTGGCATAATCACCTTCGGACTCTTTGGTTTGAAAGACTCGAGCCCTTCGAACTCCACCAAGGAGCAATTAAACTATCTTTCATGCCACGCCTATGCAGCTCGATTGCTGCCCATGGTTTAAAGATCATTCAAGATAGTGAAGAACTGGAAACTTTTGGTCAAGAAATACAAGTACTGTGGTTCCATCTAGGCCAAAAAACTGATATCTTATAAATAGGATTTATCAATCAAGATGCCAGTAAACAGGTCAAATAGAATGTTGGAAAACTAAATTGTTTCTCATCCCAGCTAGCACTATGATATCATGTCGGGAGATAAATAGAGATATATTGGTTTTAAACCAGCCAAGATAACCTGGCGGAGATGAAAATCTCGCACCAGCTAAACAAGTTGGACTTTCTTTAATCAAAATATATAATTAAAGAAATAAAATTTGTTGAAGATGCATATCAACCCAATCAAGGCCTATTTTTCATCGATAGCTGTCTTAATCTGATCCTAATTATTTATAGAATTATCCTCCTAGGAGGTCTCAATCTCTCCTTTTCCATGGTTTTAGGGTCACTTTCAAGTTACTCAAGAGGACGTAAATGCCTAAAAATATGACTAAACAAACAAGTCTCCACGGATGAACTGATTGTCTAATACTCACAGCTCAGTCCTTATAAATTATTCCCTAGCATTATGTAACTTGTGCCATAAACTTTATACCTACTTTGCCAAGCATCCTAAAACTGAGATTTCCTCGGACGTGCCGCTGCTAAAGTTGCCTTGTGACAAGATTTCACTTACAATATTCACACTAACCAGTTAGGACCATGGAGAGGTCTTGTAGGTTCACATTTTTGGTCATTTAGTATATTTGTGGAATCATAAATGGTGAATTGACAAGTGGGGCCTCTAAACATTGAATAATAGATGGAGTGAGCCTTTCAGGCCAAGCATGTCTTTCGTGAAGCTAATGAAATTGTGGATTGGGTGGCCAGCTATACGGATAGTACCGTGTGAACTGGGGATGAGGAGCTGCCTCTGGCACTTGGAGATATTCTATTTTCTGACTTTATTGTATGTATTCATACTCGTCAGACATGAATCGCTCGTTTTAGCAAAAAAAAAAAAAAAACCTAGATAAATTGCATGATAGAGTGAAACTAAACAAGTACCAGCTGGCTTTTCCATTTTGGATCAGATTGAGAAGAAGGCAGCAAAGCTTTCGAGGGTCCCTGTTTGGAAAGGGCTCCTAAAAATAATTGCTCATGCCATACATCAAAGAGGTAAGAGAGGTTTGCGACAGCTGTCAAGCGACCAAAGGGCCGTCCTTTTCACCCCAGGGTCACCCTCTCTCCGATAATAGGTGGACGCGTGTCAGTAGCTAGAGTGTCGTAATGCGTGAAAGGGGCCAACCGAAGCCACACCTAACATGCTGCACCCAGGGAATGGAGCCGAGCATTGGCCTGCCCACGTCTACTATGGATAGGGTTTGTCCCCCATGGGCTCATAGAGTGGTCCAACCATTTTCCTGGACCGTTTGATCTATGATGGCAGTCGTTGGCAATAGAAAGAGAGAGAGAACATATAAATATACATGTGACGAGGTCGAGATTCCTAGCCCATACGGTGACGTTGTCTCGTTGGAAAACAAAGGCTAAATTTGGTGACAGAGATGACGGCATGGCTGCCGATTATTTTTCCTCTTCTTTCCACCGGAAGAGGGGATTTCCGGCGGACTTCAATGCAAGAGCTCAGCAATCATACATGGACCGGCAACCTCCGGAGGCCAATCAGGGAGGCAAAGGGCTCGTCAGCCCCTTGTTTTTCAGAAAATACGAGCAGACAGGAGGACGTGGGCTGAGTAGTTTTCGAAAGTGACCTAAGCTTTGGATTTGTATAAGCTACAGGCCAAGCAGACTTAGCTCAGCTGATTAGCGTCTATCTTTTTCCCGTGGAAGATCCTGGATCCATCATTTCAAAACCGAAGGCCGAAGGCTAGTGACGATGGGTGGTGGGCCTGACAGCGGCCTGGTTTGCTTCCCGTACGAGGGTCCAGAGCTATGATGGCTCCGCCTTCCAGATGTTGGGCACACGAGGAAGCAAAAGAGATGGGTAGGGCTGGGGGTTGGGGGGTCGCTGCTTTCCCAAAAGTAGATATCATAATTGCAATAATTACTACTCCGTCATCGGTGTTAGGGGCTATTACTGTTTGTCATTATTAGAAGGACCCTGGATTGCTTTATTCATGGCCAAGGATGATTCATGCCTTCACACTCCAATAAAGGGTCCCCACTTTTAAAAGGGAAGCGTGTAGCCTTCGTGAAAGCTTCAGGGTTTCTTCTCAGTAACAACATTCGTGAACCCAAATTAAAAAAGATGGCGCAACGACTGTGGTGGGGAGGGAGGGGATGTCGCCATCTTGGAGGCAGGACCAGGGGCTTTTTGGCGCATGTTAGATCCTAAAGGGAACGCAGAGGCTAACGTGCGCTTCAGATCCCGAGAGGGAGAAGGATAAGGACGGCGCGCTTTGGCATAACGGGCTCTGAGATGCCAGCTTGCGAAGCCTGGGAAGTTTCGAGAGAGGGGTACTTCCGTCAATTTATCAATTCGCTTCGGACCATGGAAGCAACGTTCACGGTGCTCGAGAGCGTGCCGTCATCAAACCCGCGTTCCGTTTTTTTTTTTTTTTTTCCAATATTATACTTTATCGAGATCTAAAAACAATTATTAAAAAAAAGGAGGAGGACATAAAAGGGGAGGAGAGAAACCTTTATTCCATCGCTTGTCATCGCTGTTTCCCTTTAAGAAACCGCCGCTGCCGAAGCTTGTTCAGTTGGAACAACATGAACAAAAATAAATTATTAATTAATTAAAGCTGAGAAATGAAATGAAATAAAATTACTATAAACGCGTACCAGATGCTGGTCGGCCGGGGCGCCCAAATTAGATATTTACAAAAGATATGTTACTCTATGATAATATCATATTAATCAAGGGGAGTTTCTCTTCTCACAAGCCCACAAAAGGGCGCCAAACCAAAAAAAAAAAAAAAGAGGAATTTTTCCGGTTTTATCTATTTTTCTCAGGAAGAAAAGCCAAAAATTCGAAGATCAGGGTTTCTCTTTGAGAACAGAAGCCAAACCGGTGACTACCTTCGCCCCACTATGAGCGGCCTTCGGCTTCACCGCCGGCGGCTGCCACGGCAACCCCGCCACCGTGACCTCCTCCGCTGCCGCCTCAGCGGTGGCTACTACTTCCTTGGCCACGATCGAATGGGCAGCGCCAGCGCCGCGGCCGCCGCTGTTGTCATTCTCCTTTCCATATTCCGACTCTCCTCTCGCTTGGACTTCTCCTTCGCCGTTGGATCGTTGTTCCCTGGTTTCTGAGGAGATGATCGGGGCCGTTCGCTCGTAGGAGGAGAGCCACTTGGCCCGCATGTACTCGGGCTTCCGCCACGGCGGAAAGTGGAGGCCCTTCTTCTTGAGGCTCTGCCGCGCCGCCTCGCAGACGACGGCGACGATCTGCTGCAGCCGGTCCTCCTTCCCGACGAAGATGCACGGGAGCGATTGCAGCACAGCCCGATAGCTCTTCGTCGACCGTGCGATCTCGAACTCCGATCGGAAGTCCACGTCCACCAGCAACCGCTCCCTGGTCACGATCACGTCCACGTACACGTATTCCCCTGCCGTCGAGTGCAACATAACGCCGTCAATCGATCGAACGAAAGAAAATATTTAAAAAGTTACGGCGATTTGGATCGAAGTCTACCGGCCGGAAAGGAGGTGGATTTCTCCCAGCGAGACTTGCAGACGGCGGCGTCGTAGCCGAGGGCGCGGAGGCCGTCGGCGACGGCCCTTCTGGAATCTTCTGTCCATTTTCCGCCGATCTTGGTATTCTCCACGATTCTCGACGCGTCCGCCAAGAGATTCCTCTCCGCCACACTCGTACAGAGCACCAAACCCTGGAGAGCATGTCGATCCCATAGAGATGAGTAACGATTTGGGGCTCAAAGAAATAGGGTGAGAAGCGATTGAAGATCGAGGTGTTCCTCCTACCTTGACGAACTCAGCGGCATCGGAGGTGGTGGGGATTATCGGAGGGGCGTCGCCTGTGACGGCAGGGAAGTCAGTGTCCACGTCAGGGCTGTCGTCGCAGTTACCATGGAAGCAGTTGCAGCGGTGGCGGCCGCAGCGGGACGGCTTCTCGCTGTTGTTGTCCTCCATGAAGCTCTGGACCATCTTGTCTAGGCACAACGAGCTCGGCTCCGAATCAACGGCCGCGGCGGCAAGCTTCTCGGCCGAAGATATCCTCCGCACGGCCGGGAATTGGAATTGCCGCTCGAAGAGCCGCTTCAGCCGTGATTTCGCCACCGGCTTGGCCCGCTCGCTCCTCAGAATGTCCATCGCATCGATCGGTTGGATCTTCATGGGAAACGGCATGGTTTCCCCAAAATCCAAGCACCCTCACTCCTTAATCTCTTTATCTCAACCCAAGCTAAAGAAATCGAGTAGAGATCACTACCGCTCCATTTCTAAAGTTCGGAAGCCAAAAATCCTCCCTTAAATGGAGCCAAAAATGGTGGAATTAACCCTACGAAAACGACTCCAGAGCACGAATTAAAGCAACGACCAAGAAAACTCGGATGAAAGAAAAGGCCATCAGGAACTCATCAAATAAAGGGGAGGAAAAGAAGAAATCAAATGATCGCGACCGACGCCATTAATAACCCATCCCAGGTGCAATCGCCGCGCTCGACTTCCAAAGCAAAAAGAATGGAATAACTTCCCACCGCCATAAAGCGTGTCACTTTCGGAGTCCTCCGGTGGCCGTCCGGCGATACTACCGGCCGGAGAATTCGAATCTCCTGTTCATCTCTTCGGCCTTTTTTTCCCCACGAGGGCGATCGGACTAGTTGGGGTTTGGGGTTGCGAGGAAGCGAAATGGGGAGGGGGTTTTAAAGGGGAATTTGGGGAAGTGGAAGTGATGACTAGGACTCTGCTTGCCTACGTGGCACGATGACATGTCCAAGGTTAATCCTTAAGCGTCTCGAGGACTGGTAGCTCGGCTACGTGCCGAAGCCTCTGGGGATGGTTCCCATCTCCCACCACGGTCTCGCCGCGTGTCCCTCACCTGAGCCCCATGGATTGAAATGCCCAATTTACCCTCGTTTCTTCTCGCTTATTACGTACTGCCGTGAACCTGGACGGTGCGGACAGTTGAGGATAATAATCAGTGGCATTTTCGTCGTTATCTGATTTTTTGAGGGGTAGTTGTAGAAGAGGAGCCTGTACTGGGCACTGGTTTTCGGAACCGCGGCCCATGGGTTCATACTTGGACAGCTGTGACTCGCCACGTAGCACTACAATGTTCTCGCTTGAGCTCTAGAACTCGCCAGAATATTATTTTTTTCAAAATAATAATAATACGGCGAAAGTGACTTAATATTGATAAGTGATAACCCTGGGGCATTTTCCAATAATTAATTGAATAATTATACGATAGCGTGTGGATAATGTAGCTCCATCCAATGAATGATGAATGCTTCCACTCAAGCTTTGCCTGCCAAACCAGACCAGGCCAGTTTGGAGATGGGGAAGAAGATGGGAGTTACCACGCCTGCAAGAAATTTGTCTGGATCAAGTCATTAAAAAGCTTGGTCGTCTCACAAGTTTGTACTTATCCCTGCCTAGGATATACAATTTATAATGCGCTACGTATTAAACAAAGTATAGTATATGATTAAATTCCTTGTGATAAGGGTTTAGCTTCTAAACTAATAGGAATGAGTTTAGAATAATGCATGTTCCCTTCCGCGTGCATTCACATTTTAATTCTTGACAGCTAAGATGTGGCGTCTTTGAACCGTAAGGTTGCACGTAGTTTAGTATCGTTCAAGTTAATGAGGCTCACGTAGTTTAGTATCGTTCAAGTTAATGAGGCTCGATCTAATTTGCATTAGATTTTTGTACGTGGTTTCCGTCCATTGGTACGACGAATTTACTTTGTTTGATGAGTTTGGGGTTCAAGTTTAGCTTGTTCCTATAAAATCTAAGCCAGCATATGATTTCCATATTGCAGCTTCAATCTCAAATTCTCATTCATATTGTGTTTCAGGGCAAGTCCATGTTTTAGAGGCTCAACTTGAAATTCTGAACTAACTTATGTAGTATTGATTCCAGTCCAATGAAGTTTGATTTGGTGAAATGGAATTTCAAGAAATGATGAAATCTAGACCCCACAAGACATGCCCAGTATGGCATTTTGTCGGATTAATGTCTATCCAAACTACTACCACGTAATATGTGAATGACAACTAGCATAGAATAATATATGTCTGGGGAAGACCCAGCCTAGATTGGAAAGGACCAGGCCTAGACAAGCATCAAAATGGCCTAGCTCCTTCCGGGACATACCCTGTTCAAGTTGAAGGAGATACTTTGGATCCTCCCTGTCTTCGTTAGCCTCCACTTTTATCAAACCACCCCCAAACCTACGATGCATCACGATGGCCGCCAGTTTCTTCTTCAATTTTTTTCACTATACTATGCCAAGCCACTATCTCGTCGGCGATCCACGGGGCTCATCGGTCTCAATATAAACCATTTTGGCCAATTTGGAAAGAAAAGATTTGGTCTAAGAGCTAGATTTCCGTATCGGAAAACCAAATTATGAGCCAAACTTCTAATGATCATAACTTGTATATGAGATCCGATTAAGATGCCCTATTTTTTGAAGCTTTTCGAGCTTTTTACGATATGACACTACCCCGTAAAGAGTATAACGTACTAAGCGATCGGGACTAAATTCCATCATTTATGCTCTATTACATGCTGGTCAAACCAATTTTTTTTTAGAAAAAAATTTAATCAGATGTATCTTTCAATCAAGAAAGAATTAGACGAAGCAACTAAAAGCAAAGTCGATGTAGAAGTCTAATATACCTCCTATAAGATTTAATTTCTTCTTTTTTTATAATTATTTCTACTAGTCATGCCTATTTTGAGAAAGTTGTGTTCTCTTTTAGCTAGAAGAGAAATTTGATCTGATTGTGTAAGGGTGGACTTTACCAATATAAATAGGGATTGTGTATCTAAATTTGATATATATTAATGAAAGAAAATGGGACATGGATCCAACTTTCATGATTTTTTTTTTTAAAAAAAAATTTATTAAGAGATTTGTGTTGAGCAGGTTGAAGAAACTATTACTTTTTTTTGATTGGATTAACCAGAGTTGATGTCGTTACTACTGATGCCCCCTCCACTGCTATGAGTCTCTCTCTTTCCCTTCGTAACCTTGCATGGAATCGTTACCACCAACTTGGATCTCATTGCAAAATCATCAAACCGCATCAATGGTCTCCCCTGTCTCCACGATCCACCCATACCTTTCTCTATTTTTAAGATAATGTCAAGTATTCATAGGTCCTCTATGATGAGATATCGGATCTCAACCACTAGTGAGCAAACTGAGCCTCGACCCGATGCTAAGCAATCATCAATCCCCTATTTTCATCCACACTTCTTTGTTTCTTTTATTCTTATTTGCCCTCTGGTTGCCTTTGTTCCTTTATTACCCATTGTTGCCACCCAGTCGACTGCTAGCCTTCCAACTATTACCGACCACCGCCACCACTGATCCTGCATCCTCCTTTTTTTTCTTCCTCTTTCTCATCATCGGTTAAGCCCCTACGAAGGCCTCCTCTCTTCTCTTTGGCTTTCTCTCTCTTCCTCTTCTCTTTCTCTCTCCTATGTTATGTTGGATCCTAGCAGATGGCCTCTTTCACTCTATTTCTCTCTCTTGCGACCGCCCATTGTATTGACCTCTATCCCATCCTTCATCGAGTATTAGACCCCATTAACAACCCTTGTTGAGCTATCTCCACCCTATTTGGACTCGTGTTTCTTGATTTGCTAATTGTTGCCTAGATCATATCGATACCATTTTGGCATTGTCCTTCTTCCACCTCTTCTTCATTTTTTTTATTGTTGCCCTTATTCCCTTGGTAATCTTTTCTAATTGTTGGTCTTGATTCTATGCAAAGGTACAATCATCTGAACAATAAGTTGTTTAGCAATGCATGTATCACTCTACTGATCCTTAAATCAAGGTAAATCCCTAAATATTTTTGTTTATTAGATTTGGTAATTAATACGGATCAAGGTAAGATAGGGAAAACCTATAGTTAGAGTTAGTTTGATCATCAAAATTTAGAAACTAGAAAATTTGTAATTAATTAAATAAATTAATAATGTAGTTTGGATATAGGTGAATTGGTTTCTAATTATGTCAAATTATTGGATACATTAGGTGTACGCTTGAGCTAGTAAGCATATTATTTTTCTTGTTGGTAGAGGTAAATATTCTCGATGGATATATTTATGTTTATTTATGTATATGTGTACTATGTATCAATGATTTTGGAATTTGATGGAATGATGTAATCATTTGTCCTGAATTTTGCATGGAATATAGTGTTAAATTATACTCTTGTTGGAAAGTATGAAATTAAATTTTATATAATTGGATGGTTTGATGTGGAGCTTTGGAATGGTCATGCTATTATTGCCTCATTGCAAGCTAGAAATATGACATTATTGTTACCCATCATAGGCTAGAAATGTAACATTATCATTTCTTAATCATAAGGTGGAATGCGGCATTATCATTATCTTGCTAAAGACTAGAAATACAGCATTATCATTCTCCTTATTATATGCTGGAAATATGGCATTATTATTTCCCCATTATAGGCTTGACATATGGCACCACCATTTTTCCGTCACAAAATAGAAATGTAGAAACGTGACTGTGGTTAGTCCAAAGCTGAAAAAATAGCTATCGTCGGATCTAAATCATAGCAATAAAAAATCACCTGATAAGTTATATGAAATTATTGTACATTGAACAGAGCAATTGTTTTGATGATATATGATATATTACTTTAAAATAGAATGATTTTTTCAATGATATATGATATATTTATGTCTATTGGTTTGTTTGAGGAGTAACTATAAGTGTTTGATACTTGTTTTGGTTGCAGAATTAGAATTTATTTAGAGGAAGTTGTTTAAGATATGGGCTAAGAAAAAGTCTCATGAGAAAATCAAGCATGAAATTATGGATAAAATTTGGAAATTGGATAGTCGGAAGGGTTGAAACGTTGTGTTAAAAAAAAGAAAATAGAAAGAAAAGTTGAAAAGCTTGCTCAAAGATATTCTAAATGAGGAAAAAACTCTTGGGTGATAGAGATCGAGACAGAGTTGGTTCAAGAAAGGGACAGAGAAAGCGTGTTTTTCACTCGATGGCAAATGGCCATCATTGATTAATTTTATTAGCCAGTCGAAAAAATGGGGCGAACTGTTACTAAAAGGGATGAAATTATCAAATTTTTCATGATTGTTTTCTTCTCTATTTGATGTTTCTAGGTCCTGTAATTTGAAACGGACTAGTCTCTTATTTTCTGATAGTTTAGAAAATTTCAAGTTTTTGATCAACCTTTTGAATAAGAAGTTTAAAATAAAAGCATAGGATACTGCAAATAAGCAATTTCCCCATTGATAGAATTGATTCTATTGTGAAGCCGTAGGACATACAACTTTGGGGAAATTTCTCATAATTTTAATTACCATGTTTGGATTAGATAACTAGATTTTTGTTATATTTGTTAAAAACTGTTAGATCTGCTCAATTTAAAATCAAAGTTCAGGTCTACAAGTTGCCACTATTGTTAAAGCCGCCGACATAATCTAATATTGAATAGAGAAATTAATTTAAGAGACTTACATGAGTTTTAACTTAGGTGTGAGAAGTCATAGAGTTGACTCGGGCCTTTGAACATGTAGGAATGGGTTTGATCCTTCTGAAAAAAAACATGTTTCTCTTCTCCTATCTTTCTATCCTCAGTTAACAAGCCACTTGATAGGTGAACAACTAAAAGTTACACAGCTGTTCTTTTGATATTAGCGTGCATGCCGTAATATTCTCTTTTTTAAGCCTAGAAAAAAGAGTCAGGAGACAGGATGCAAATTTATTACTATCTATGGCTTCTTTGGTGACATCTGTCTTCAATTAAATATTGCCAGTTTATAAGATGATTTTTAGTTTATAAGATTAAGTGTGTTAGATAATACATGAAAATACTTATTTTTGAGAGAAAAGTTGGTAGATGCTGTGTTTCCAATGAATGTTAATATGATACTACTATGGAGGTTATGTATGATATGCCCTTGATTAATATTATGTATATTATGTTAATTGCATGATATACCTTTGATTTACAATCAAGTGTATATCATACCAACCTACCTTCAGTGTATTACGCCAATCCTTGTCGTATGGTCCAGGAATAGGCAAATTCTATGCACTTTGAGCATAATACAAAGCTTTTTTTCCCCCCACTAAATTGCAATCTAGATCGCCAAATCTCTTGGGAGGAAGTCTTTTTCTGCGAAGCTTTTATGGTTGAGGATGATGAATAGTTCATGATGTGGGCCCCAAGGCAGATGAGATGTCCAACTCACGTGGGACCCCCAATCCCCTCTCCGGTGGGACTTTGCTTCCTTTGCGACATCTTATGCTTTGGGGCCACAAAGTTCTGGGAGCATTTCTTGTAGCTATAAATTAGGTGTAACAATAGGTTCATTTAGATGGCCACAAAAATTGCATAGACGGTTAGGACCATGCAGCCATATGTTCAGTCTTATATATTAATTAAATTTTGTAATAAAGGGAGGGCGCTCCCCTGGCTTTAAGCCAGGCGTTATATGCCGTTTTGCCTTTAGGCAAAATGGCCCAAATAATGGCCATTGGTCGGATTAAATCCGACCATCAGTTATGGTTTTGGAAGCCTATAAGGCCCCCCTCCTCCCTAAAAAAAAAAAAAAAAAATCTCTTCTTGCTCTTTGTTGTGTTCTCTCTTTGTTGGGGCATTCAGGCTGTGGAAATAGTGGACGTTGATCTTATAGTGCGCTCCTTCACTGAGTAGAAACTCTGGCAGATCAAGCTTTGGAGGTTCAAACTTTGGAACGCGTGAAATAACCCTTGGAGGATTAAATTTTTGGAATTGCTAGGCATGCAAATTTCTGCTGCAATATTCATTTGCATATTTGATATTGGTTCATTATATTTCTAACAGATTTTGAATATTTATAATATCAGAATGGACCTAAATTATGATCTATATGAACTAAGGGATATTACAGCACAGGGTCATTTGGGTTGTCACGAACTGATATTCGTGATATTTATGATAGGATTTATGATACTTATGATTAAATTTGAATAGATTTGGATCTTTAGCTCAGCGAAGATGCTAAGATTTAAGCAGAAGAAGTATGTGAAAGATGTATTCGGAGATAAAGAATGTATATTGGAGTAGGTCAATCAATAGAAAATTATAAACAATGTTACAATATTAAATTGCTTGTGCATTCTTATATAGCTTGTAAATATAAACAAAGAACAACCATGTTGATGCATTGCTGGTTTATGTACGGATTCAATATCTAAATTCCATGATTAAGTACAGATTTGTTGTACAAAGCTTATGTTTGAGATAAGTAATATTTGTACCAAAATTAGGGCATGTTGAATGAGACATCATCATGTTTTCCACACGAATCTCTTTTAGGGATGACCAAATTTTTTAACTCAATGGCACTTCCATTTGGAGGTGGTCACTCTCTCGAAGCTCTTTTAGGCTTTGCTCTCCCGAGGGGCATTTGCTTTTTTTTTTTTGCTATAACGGGTGATTCATACAATACATGTATGGATACATCCAATAAAGTCGGAAAACAAAATATCATGGAGCTCCCGATGCAGCTCTCTATCCTCTGCCCACATGGTATTGTCGGCGTGATTGGCCACGTAGGTGGCCACCCAGTCCGCAACTCCATTGGCTTCTCCAAATACATGCTTAGCCTGGACAATTTCTCCATCTCTCATTATCATTCAGACATCACGAAGCAATAGATGGTCACCGGCAGCGACCCTTGGACCTCCTAGATCTAGCTGATAACCGTAGCCGAGTCACCCTCTTTTGTTTTCACCAATGGTCAGGAGTGTTGCAACTTGCACCTGTAGAATTTTATACAATATTTCCCCTTCATTCACACAAATGAAGAAGAGCAGAAAAAACTGAAGGGGTACTCATGAATGTTGAAATAATGGCCCGGGTTTCTTTCATTGTTGAGCAAATATTAACCTAAGGGCCCGTATAGTATCATTAATATCATTACTGCTCATCATGTGTCTCCCACAGCCCCACAGAGAGAAAGAGAGTAACATTCACACATGCATAGGGTGAGAAGACTAGGACTATAGGTACCCTTTGTTGGTCCACCAAACTATGTTTGATTTAATAGCCTAACCCATTAGAAATTGGTCCACATCTTCCATAGCTTGTGGCACTAGATAAAGCCTACTTGCTCATTGGTTTATTGCCTACTTTGCTTTTTGGCCAAAGAAGATGACAACATAACGCACCCAGAGTCTCTTTTTCTTGCAAGAAAGCTCCTATCTTTTGAATGCCACAATGCAATAGCTCTGGAGAGAAAGATGCGGATTACTTAGTATTATATTAATTAAATGATAGAGACACAACTATACCATGGATAATGAGTGATGCAAGATTATTTATCATCGATCATCCCCCGCTGATCCATAAATATTTTATCACTTAGCTATATTTGATTGCTAATATAGTTGGATTGTTCCATTTGGTCGGTGTCATTCTTTCAACTGCAGATAAGACTCTAAAGGTAAGGGAATTTGACTTTAACATACAATCTATTGGAAGTGCTTTGAACTTTTTACTAAATGGTTTGGCTTTGCAACAAAGAATGTTTTTGGATAGCGTATGAGATCGTTTTTTTTTTTGGTTTATGAGGTTGTTCTCTATGTTGTATCTTTATATCACCTAGATGTTTTGCTATTTTTTAAGTAGCTCATTGATAAAGGTTGTATCCGTTCTTGCTAGTCTAGCGAAGTAGTATTACTTCATAGGGATATAATTGACTGCAAACTGGAGTTTAGATGATGGAAATCTATTGAACATATACTTTTTTCTTTAAGGCACCGCGCATGCACGATCATACACACATATGTAAATTCTTGAGACTTGAGAGCAAAGTGTTGGAATTTATCCGATTGAGCCCATCTGAATGTAGCCCACACTAATACACATCGGGATTTATTTTAGTTGTTTTAATTTCATCTGGACTCTAATTCAAGATAAACCTCCGATACAGTGATGGATTCTGTTTTGTAGTGGTTGTGGGAAAGTTAAACTCTACATAAGCATAATAGAGATGATGCCCCATCATAATCCCTGTAATTGACTTTGATGCTGCCTTTGATAGATGAGCCACGTTATAAAAGGATATTCCTATGAAATTGGTCCCTAACTTCTCAAAGAGTGCTTGTGAGGTCCTCCCCATCGAAAATATTCAAAGTTGGATTTGGAAAAGCATCGTGCTACATATGGATGGCGAGGGGCACATCCGGATCTTCTTCTCGTCATTGCAATCAGGCTGGTTTTGAAGATCCATGCATCAACACTTCGTCTTCATGTATGTTTTATTGCCCCATATAGTTTAATACTGTGGTATCAAAGCCTGGGGTTATTAGGCTTGAAGATTGAAGCCTCTTATTTCCTTAAATTAATTGTTCATAAAGATTCCATGGAATTAGACTTGTTACCAGCGACCCTGGTTGGTCGCCATGATCGATGACAACCATTAAACCCATCTAAGGAGCCATTCTTGGACTCCATGGCCTCCGGTCCATATCTAGCAACTACCCAAGCGAGCCGATGTCATGTCGCGACACCAGACAGCCACCTCCAAGATCCATTGTGGCACCTGACAGCATGATCTCCCTAATTATCATGCCGGATGGCCTTCCATCTAGCACATCGGCCAACAGTGCTAGCTCTCGGGAAGCACCGAAACCAATCCACCTTTGATTTCTTCGTTCCACCTTTTTCCTCCACAAATCTTCCAGGGCTCGTTTGGTTCGCGGAAAAAGAAGAGAAGAAAGTGTGGTCAACAGAAAAGTAATGAGATGATTCTTGTTTGGTTGAAGTTTTCAAAGGAGAGAGATGGAAAAGTTGTATTTCCATAAAAATATGATTCCCACATTTCATAGGAAAATCTTTCCCATGAGAAATATGGAAAAGTTACTTTCCCATCATGCGGGAATCACTCCATCTTTATTTTTTCCCAAAAAGGTCCTTCAGCATTAAAGAGGCATTAAAGACCTAATTTTTATTAAGGGTATAATAGTAATTACACATACATTTTTCAGGAAAGTGGATGGTCAACCAAACATAAGTGCTCTGGAAATCTGTCACTTTTCCATGGTTAACCAAACATGCCAAAAGTACTTTACCAGGCATCCTCTTTTTAGGAATCTGCTTCCCAGGAATCATATTTATAGGAGGGAAAATACTTCCCGCGAACTAGAGGTGGGCAACGGGCCGTGCCGGGCCGGCCCGGCCCAGGCCCCCCGGGCCCAAAGACTAAACGGGCCGTGCCTGGAACGGCCCGTCCAGCACGGAAGGCCAGCCCGGCCCGGCCCCAGGCCCCTCTATTGGTGGGCCGGGCCGGGCACGGCACGCCACGGGCCGTGCCAGGCACGGCCCGTAACGGGCGCAAACGGGCCGTGCCAGGCACGGCCCGCAACGTCTCCAGACGGGCCGTGCCAGGCACGGCCCGTAACGGCTCCAGACGGGCCGTGCCAGGCACGGCCCGTCTGGAGAGGGGGGAGGAAAATAGCCGTTTCCAACGGCTATTTTCGTGAAAATGACCCTTTTACCCCTCCCAACAGTCCAATAACGGCTGAATTGAGGGATATTTTGGGAAAAATTTTTTTTTGGATTTCTATAAATAGCCCATTCCTCCCTCATTCTCACCACACCAAATCTCTCATTCTCTCCTTCTCTACTGCTATTATTTCTCTTTTCAAAGTGCTCTTCTAGCAATTTAATTTTTAGTTTGTTCAAGTGCTACACAAGAGGAGGTTCCTGTTGAGAAGAGAAGGTCGCTTCTGTTGAGAGCACAAGAGGAAGCTCGGAATCTCGGCTCTGCCTCTGCCCTCCGACCCTCTACTCAATTCCTCCTTGCGGTTAGTTTTTATTTTTTGAATTAATCATAGATATGTCATCTTTTGAGGAAAGTCAGTTTGGCATTCCTGTTTCTGAGGGAGAAGAAACTAATCCCCAACCCCCTGTTCCTAGTTCCTCTAGAACTGGTGAACCGAGTGAAGGTCAAACCTCTTCTCGTAAGAGGACTAGTACTGTATGGAATGAATTTGATAGAGTTATGGTTGAGGGAGTCTGGAAAGCTAAATGTAAAAAATGTGCCAAACTTTATAGTTGTAGTAGTAGTGGGGGAACAGGGCATTTAAAAAGACATCAAGAGAGTCATAGGATGCATGATTCTCATGCTCAAACTCAAAGTACCCTTAATATACAAGGGGGATTACTTGTAGGTAATTTTGCATATAATCATGAAAATCAAAGAAAAGTACTTGTAAAATGGATAGTTAAGGATGAATTACCTTTTAGTTTATGTGAATCTTTTAATTTTGAAGAATATGTTCAATTAAACCTACAACCTGCTTACAAAAGAACTAGTAGGCGTACATTTAGAAGAGTAGCTATGACCAATTTTTTAGCAATGAAACAAAATTTAATTGAAACACTTTCTACTTTAAATGTAAAAATTTCATTAACTTCTGATATTTGGTCAACATCTGTAGGTAGTAATTGTTTTATTGCCATTACTGCTCATTATATTGATAATGATTGGCAATTAAATAAACGTATTCTTGCTTTTCGTGCTTTTGATTTTCCACATTCTGGGCAACAAATTTCAAATATAATTTATCAAACTGCATGTTCATATAATATTAATGATAAAATTATGTCTATTACTTTTGATAATGCATCTAATAATAATTCTGCTGTTGTATTATTAAAAGACTCATTGCATCCCATATTAGATGGAAATTTACTGCATATTAGATGTGCATGTCATATCTTAAATCTTTCTGTTCAAGCTGGCATGGGCATGATTCAAGATGTGATTTCAAAAATTAGAAATGCAGTTTCTTTTATTCATGCTTCTAGATCAAGACTTCAAGAATTTAAGGAATTATGCATAAATCATGGTAAACGTTTTAAAAAATTTAAACTTGATGTAATTACTCGTTGGAACTCCACATATAGCATGATACATGATGCATACCCATATAAAAATTTATTAAGTGCATATATTAATGATCGTGGATTAGGATTTACATTGACTGAAACTGATTGGAATAAAGGAAAAATTTTGGAAGATTTTTTGCTTAGTTTTTATAATGCTACCAATGTTCTTTCTGGTATTTATTACCCTACTTCATGTTCATTTTTACAACAAGCATATATAATTAGTCAAAAATTTGCAGAACATAGATATGATGATGTTTTAATGCCTATTATTGACCTAATGGAATCTAAATGGAATGAGTATTGGGACAGGATATGTCCTATGCATAACTTAGCTGCTGTATTTGATCCTAGAGTCAAATTAAATGGCGTGCTAATTTTACTTGATGCATACTCTGAAAATATGAATCAAGATGCTGAATTTGCTAAAGATGAGGTAAAAAAACTTCTTTATGATATTTATGCTATATATGATGAAAAAATTCGTGGATCTAGAACACAAATACAAACCTCTATTTCTCCTTCTAGTAGTTCTCGTTCGTCATCTATTTTTTCATTCATTGCACAGAGAAGACACACACATGCTTCAAGTTCCTCTTCATCTTCTTCATCTTTAAGTAGTGAACTAGAATTTTATTTACGAAATGATCTTCATTCTGCATATGATGAAAATCAAATAGAGAATCTAGATGTATTATCTTGGTGGAAGAGTGTTAGAAATCAATATCCTGTTATGTCTGCAATTGCACGCGATATTTTAGCTGTGCCGATGTCCACGGTAGCATCGGAATCCGCTTTTAGTGCAGGTCGGCGTGTTCTTGACGAAAAGAGAAGTAGGATGACGGGGCGAAACGGTGGAGATGCTTCTCTGCTTCAAGGATTGGCTGGATGCTGAGGCAAGACTTCAAGATAAAGGTGGACATAATACAACATCCTCTGATGATGATGATACAAACACTACTGAAGACTGAAGACTGAAGACTGAAGAGTGAATACTGATTCACTGAATCACTGATGATTAGTAAGATTTCTTCATTTTTTATAATTGTACATTTTTATTGTATTCTGGAGGTCAGACCAAGGTCCAAACCTCGGCCCTTTCTTAGTTTCTTATTGTATTCTAGAGGTCAGACCAAGGTCTAAACCTCCCTTCATGTACCATTTTGATTTAAATTAATAAACTGGTAGGGGTCTATGCCAAACCCCCCACTATTAAGGTGGCTTTATATTCATAAATCATAAATTCTTAGTGTTCAATATTTATTAATTTATTAAAAAAATTTATGAAGCATTAATTTTTATCGGGCCGAGCCGGGCCCAGGCCCGGACCGTGTCAGGCCCGCGTGCCAGCCCGGCCCAGGCCCTTATGGGCCGTGCCGTGCTGGCCCGCGGGCCGTGCCGTGCTTGGCCCGCGGGCCTAGACCGGGCCGTGCCGGCCCCGGCCCGGCACGGCCCGCTGGCCAGGACCCTCTAGCCTAGCACGGCCCTCTCAAAGGGGCCGTGCCAGGCACGGCCCGTCACTGTAGCTGGCGGGCCGTGCCAGGCACGGCCCGCTTCGTGCCGTGCCGTGCCGGGCCGTGGGCGGCCCGGCCCAATGCCCATCTCTACCGCGAACCAAACGAGCCCTTATAGAACCTCTCCCAATCACTGGTAAATCAAAGGTCAAGAGGATCGTTTGGGCTGATAAGCGGTGGTTCAGGCTCAACCGGTGGGCCACTGATGGAGATTAGCTACGGAGGGGGCATCTAGCTTCTCGCTCCCTCCGTCACTCTCGATCGGAGGAGGAGGTTGAAAGGAGAAATGGGCTTTCGGTTTTGGGTTTCAACCCAAAATATGAATCCCGATTAGTTTAATAAAAAAGAAAATCTTACATTGTGGTCCCTAAAGAAGTATTTTATTTCATAAAAGTGTTAGAATGGCAGCTCTGGCTCCTTGAAAAGTACCAAATAAATGACTATTCGAATCAGAATTTTGAGTATAAAGATTCCACTGATCCGTAAGAAGTGGTCCCAACCCTTAAGGATACGGTAATACGTCTAAAAAAGTATTCCATCTAACGTACTCTCTCCTCCTGCGGGCGTGGTTTTGAGGCCAGAGAGCAGATGCATTGGCAAAAGTACTGATCTTTCGTGCTTTTTGTTGGGAGGACAAAGCGTGAGGCTTTCGTGTTGAGTTGTAGTACCCGTGGTTCGAGATCAGATTCTTTTGATCTGTCTATAGACTCATCTAGCTCTTTTGTCATTTTTGGTGCAAATCCAATCATCTAGATTTGAGATGAATAGCAATACCCAATTGGGGGCAAATGGTTATATATTAAGTGGAGGCAATAAAATTATAAGAAGCAAAAAGGTTATACTCCTATTCTTGAAAGAACGGACTAACAGGGTCAGCTACCTAGCCAACTTTCATAATTAAATGCCGTCACTGTATGGATAACTCTTATTGTGAAAAGAACTATTACTGTATAATTGATGGGTAGAGCCAAAGAGTGTGAACTATACAAGTTAACAATAACATTTGATAAAATGAAAGAGGGGGTGCTGCTATGCCACCAGAGGAAATGCAACACGATAGAAGTGTTCGCTCCGCAAGAGCACTGACTAGATAGATCACAAATACGACATGGAACCATAATGAATAACTTCTTCTCTCAAAATACTTGATATTCTTTTGGACATGAGCAACTCTTTCAGTGAGTACTCGCCCATGTGTGCTCAGAGAACTTTGGCTTTTAGCTTCTTTTTAGGCGTATTTGATGATGAAGAAAGAGCATTAGTTGATCGAATGTGTAGGATAGGTGGGAGGTGGTGATACACAACGACCAATCCTAAAAAACCACTCTTTCGTCTAAGGATGCCTAACCGCTGTACCGATCATTCCAAGGAGGGGGGGGGGACACTACGAGGTGGGTAGTCTACTCTTGTAGGAGTTGGCTTGTCATATCACTTCCAAGCTCTCTCATTTCCTGCCTTCTCAAAATCCTCCTGGATCACAAGTGGAATGCTAAGCAAGGGTGAGGAGGCTACAAGCGGAGTGTCAAATAGAAGGAAGCATGTAGGGGATAATCGATGTATTGTCGTAGCATTTTTCATCCGGAATAAAAGGGGCCAAAAAGAGACGGGATTAGCTTTGCCAACTGACTATTTCTAGCAACAAAAGTGAACCGAGGGGCAAAGAAGGAACTGCATGAAGTAACTTTACAATTTCTAAGTACTGGACCTTTAAAAAATGCATTATGAAACCTACAATAAAACTTATTACATAAAGGTTCCTAGATAATTGTTTTGTCCCATGTTCCTCCGGCAATTATGTTATGGTCCCTATAATATTGTTTTATTGCATAAGAGTTCTTAAATATGCCATTACAAATTTTTGGTATTCTCATATTTGTATTGAATAATAATGTATTGTTTAACTTGTTTATATGCAAATAAAATATTGTAGGCTAGATATCATGTTCTTGATGATCGATTATTTATCTATTCATGCCATATATTACATGTAAAGTTGATTGACATTATTTATGAATAACAAAAAGTTATTTGATTGCTCGGGTGTGATCACCAAAGTGACCTTGAGCATGAAAAACCAAAAAATTTCTATAGTATATAACTTTGAATAAATATAATTGATCCAATAAAGTTTTAATAGTATCATAATTGCATCTAAGCTATTGAAATGTTGATCAATCTCAAAGGAGTATCTTCATGTTCGATACTAAGATGGTGAGATGGTAGGATGGTGTATTGGATCAAGTGGCACTTTCATGCCCAAAGATGTTGTGTTTTCTTGTACTTGATATGCATACTTTGCTAGATTCACTCATGATGATGATATATCACTTATCGGGTATAGCCACTAGCATGTTATGATACTCGGTTAAAGGAGAAACATAATGATGCATCTAGTTCCCCGCCAAAGTTAAATATAAATAAATTTAAATTACTTTGGATCAAGTTTAATTGTTATTTAATTTAATTGTTATAATGTGAGCATGTGTTATTTACAGCATTAATATCTACAATCATTGATGGTAGTGTTGGAAAAAATTCTTTTCTTAATGGATCAAATTTCTTGGAATGGAAAAAAAATAACGATCACATTAGGATATTCTAACCTTTTCTTGTGTTCCGAGTTGATGAAGCTTTACCACTTACGGATAAAAGTAAACCAAAATAGAAGAGTTTTTTCTTTTGAGAAATGGAAGTGTTCCAATCGCCTCAGTTTGCTTTTAATGAAATCCAACATGGCTAGGCATATTAGAGGATCTATCCCTTTATGTGACAGCATGTGATTTCTTGGATGCAGTGGAGCAGCAATTTATAAGCTCTGATAAGGCTAAAGGAAGCACCTTAACGACGAGATTAGGAGATGAGGAATATTGTAGTGCAATTAAATAATATTAAGATTTTCATATCTTATGTATTCTTAGTTTACTTTATGTTCACTTCTCTCCCATCTAAGTTCGATCTCTTTAAGATCTCCTATAATACACACAATAAGGATTAGACAGTTAATGAATTACTGACCAAATATGTGCAAGAGGAGGAGTGATTGAGAGGGGAGAAGATTGAGAACATGAACTTTGATTCATATCAAGCTAATGGAATGGCAGGTAAAGGAAAAGGTATATCTAAATCAAAAAGGGAAGAAAGCACACATCAAGTAAAGCCAGCAATAATGTTATGAAATACTTCTTCTACAAAAAGAAGGGGTACCTAAAGAAAAATTGTATAAAGTATAAAAAATGGCTGCAAAAGAAATGTACCCTTTATTTTTATGCGTGTTTTGAATCCAATTTTGTAAATATTCCAAATTCTATTTGGTGGGTTGACTTTGCCACATCTAGCATATTGCCAATAATTTACAGGGCTTCATATCAAGAAGGACCCATTATCACTGAAAATCAAGCACATTCATATGTTATTGCAGTTGGATGCTATAGGATAGTCTTGGATTACGGATATGTCATAGATTTAGCTAGGACCTTTTACATTCCTTTTTTTAGAAATTTAGTTTTTGCTCCTACTTTGTACAATGTTGGTTTTCATATTTCTTTTGGAAACTCTACATTTGATTTAATAAAAGACTCTATAGTTGTTGGTTCTTGTTTGCTATATGATGGCCTTTGCAAACTTTTCTTGGATCACTCGTTTGAGCAATCTTTCTATGCAAACTCTTCTATTGGCAATAAAAGAGGTAGAATTAATGAAAACTCCTCTATGTTACGAAAGGGTCCAAAGGTTAGTGAAGGATAGGGTCTTAGGATCATTAAACTTCGTTGATTTTGTGATCTGTGTTAACTGCATAAAGGCAAAGCAGACATACAAATCTAAGAAAGGTATCAGGAGGAGTGAAGAGATCTTGTAAATCATTCACACTGATGTATGGACCTTCTTTCCTATGTCTAATAGGTGAAAAGCATGTCATCATATTCATTAATGATTATTTATTGTGCTTGTCTCTACAACTTCTGTTTGATAATGCTGATGTTTTTGAGGTCTTTAAGAAATTTAAAATAGAGGTAGAGCGATAATTAGAAAGAGTGATCAAAATGGTTAGATCAGTTAGAAGTGGCAAATGCTATGGTAAACACATAGAGATGGGACAAAGATTAGGATCATTAGCAAAATTCCTAAAAGGTGAGGGCATTGTATCACGATACACAATGCCAGGCACACTAGGTCAAAATGGTGTAGCGGAAAGAAGGAATCGAATGCTTAAAAAAATGGTTGGGGCTATGATAAGTTACTTTACCCTTTTTATTTTCTTGTGGGGTGAGCTGTAAAGATAGCTAAGTATATCTTAAATAGAACTCCTAAGGTAGTTTAAAAGTCTTCTTACGAGCTGTGGATTGGTAGGAAACCTACTTTTAGATATTTGCGTATATTACGATGTCTCGCTAAAGCCAAAGATTACAACCTACAAGAAAAGGCATTTGACCTCAAAATGACTAGCAGTTTTTTAATTGGTCATACAAAGAGTTCAAAAGGTATACATTCTACTATCCATCTCATACACCATAAATAGTATAAACTAATAAAGCTAGATTTTTAAAGGATGACATTTTAAGTGGGATTGGAGAACCTTGAGACATTGTCTTTGAGGAAATGCAGGAAACAATCTCTACAAATGAAAAGCTAATTGAAGTGATGATAACCATTGATGATAACCGTTGCTATTCCTCGAGATAATATTCAGGAGAGACCAATAAACACTTCATCAAGTTCCACCCCATGAGGTTTCTACTGTCGGAGAAGCAATTGTCCAACCACTGCCACAAGTGAATTAAGGGATAGCTCTTTGGTGATCCACCAGAATAGGAAAATCTGCTTTACCTCCATATTATATGGTGTATTTGATTGATACAGGTAAAAAAGATGAATTCCCTGAGACATTCTTATAAGCCATGAAAAGAAAGAATGCCTTACAATGGTTGGGCCTTGATGAGGCTGGCCTGGCCTAAGAAAGGGTTGTGATATCCCCGAAGCCTACGACATCTTCCCCATAAGGCGACCCCGATAAGCACTGTCATTTTCCACTAGCTCTAACAATAACTTCCATGTCGGGGGCGCTAGTCGCTATTAAGGTTAGAGGCAGGGCAGACCAGGCAACAGTAGCTAGGAGGCCCGGGTACTCGGAGTGTCGGGGCGGTTGTGGATGGAGGGCAATGCAGTAGAGACTTGGCCTGTGGCACCAGCGGTGATTGATGAGGCAGCTGGGCCAGAAGGGTTGGTTGGTTGATCCAGAGATGCCAAACTAGGTGGAGGTGGGCGACAACCACGTCTGAGTTGTTCGACAGCTCAATGTGGCCTTAGCGGTTGGGCTTTAGGGCCCGAGCAAGCGTAAGGAGGTCCAAGGTGGTGCAACAAGGGTGCAAGCATTATGGGGGCTAGTGAGGGGACCAAGAGTGGCGATCAGGCGAAGGGATCCACTTCTATATCATGAAGCTATTATTTTGGAACTATAGTGTGGCCAAGAAGCCTTCCTTTCTAGCCACGTTCAGGAGGTTAGTGGAGTTGAATGGGTTGGATGTTTGTGTTCTTTTGGAAATAAGGTTGTCAGGTCGGAGCCTCTAGCAAGCCAGGTGGCGATTTCCTCCATCCTTAGGTTTCTACACAATTGAGTCTCGAGGCTTATTTTGGGGCATAGTGGCGGTGTGGAAACTGGGTTTTGCCAATTTTGACATCTTCCATAGATGTAATCAGCAAGCTATTATGATCATTTTTGAAGGGAATGGTAGTCCTTAGTTTTTATCTGTGGTCTATGCTAGCATATATCACAAAGAGCATCGAAAGTTATGGAGTGAGGTGTCTTGTATGGTGCAGCAGGGTACCCCCACTGTGGTGGAGGGTGACTTCAACTGTATTGATGGTACGCAGAAGAAGCAGAAGGTAGGGCATTCTCTGGCAAGGCTGAGGCTAAGGAGTTTCAAGACTTCATCGCTGCTAATAGTCTGGTGGACCTTGGGTTCACCAAGCCGAGGTTCACTTAGTACAACATCCACCAGGGTCGAGCGAGAATTTGGGAGAGGATTGACAGAGCTTTGGCCATAATAGATGGATCCAGCACTTCCCGGACTATGACGTGCGTCACTGGCCTACATTGGGTTGGACCACTGTCCGATCCTCATCAGTACATTGTCTGCCATTCCCTATCACCGCCCCTTCTACTTCGAGAAGATCTAGCTCTCATATCCGAGGTCCTAGGATATTGTCAGGGAGGTATGGCATATGGTAGTAACGGGTGACGAATACATCGGGTGACTCGCAAGATTGAATTACCCAAGTGCCATCTCTGGAGGTGGAACGAAGAGGAGGTGGGTGACATCATCAAGAGATTGAAAAAGACTGAAGGCTCAATTGCCTCTCTCCAATTCGAGGAGCAGGACAGGGGTCTATCTCTAGAGAATTTGACAGAGTTGGGATTGAAGCTGTCTATGCATCACTCTCTCTTACACTAGCAGAGACCTTCTAGCGATAGAAGTTTAGAGTACAGTGGGTTTTGGAGGGTGACTGAAATACCAAATTTTTTCTTCAGTCGTCAGTGATCCGAAGGCAGAGAAATAGGATCCGGAGCCTTAGGGACAGTACTGGATTGATGACAGAGGATGCGAGGTCCATCAGTTTGGAGCTATTGTAGTTTTTCAAATAGAGGTGGTTGGCCTAGCCAGAGAATGAAAGTTCTATCTTCGGCCCTGTACTTGAGGCGAGAGTTTTGGAGGATGAGAACAGGGCTCTCATCATGCCAGTCTTGGCTAAGGAGGTCTAGGAGGCCTTTCAGTCACTAGCAGAGGACAAAGCATCGAACCCTAATAGTTTTCCCCCTCTCATCTTCAGGGGGTATTGGGCTATCATCCAACATAAGGAGATGGCATCTATCTAGCAGTTTTTTAGCATGGCATCGATGCCGAAAAAATGAAAAAAGACCTTCATCACCTTGATTACTAAGCAACAAGATGCTATCGAGGCAGGTTACTACATGCCTATTAGTCTTTACTCTACTCTCTACGAGGCTACCGCGAAGATCATGGTCTCCGGACTTAAATAGGATTCTCTCTAGTCTCATTAGCCCTGAGTAGGGAGCCTTCTTTGGTGGTCGTAGCATCTCCAACAACATTCTCATCGCTTAGGAGTTCATGCATGATCTTCAGTGAGCTCCTTGTTAGTGGAGTCATGGCAATCAAGCGGGATATGGAGAGAGTTTACGACTAGATGAGCTGGCCTTTCTCTCTTACTCTCTCTAGAGCTTCGGGTTTCATAAGGAATGGATCCGTTAGATTATGGGATGCGTGCAGGCCTCATCTTTTGCCATTTTGGTGATGGCACACCAACGCCCTTCTTCGATTCCACTATTGGTATTTAACAAGGTTCCCCCTACCTGTTCATTATTTGCGCCGATGTGTTGTCTCGAGCCCTTCAGACTGCTTCCTTGACACATGTCACTGAGGCCTACAGTCCTACCCCGACGGCCGAACCAATCTCCCATCTTCTCTTTGCGGATGACTATATGCTCCTTGTTTGAGCCACGAGACATAGTGCCCTGTTGATTTGGGGAATCTTGAAGGACTACTGTGCTGCATCAAACCAGCGAGTCAACCTAGCAAAGTAAGTGGTCCACTTTAGCGTGAAGATCAAGCCTTAACTCAGGGTCCGTATTAGGGAAATTCTGGGTGTTGGAGAGCAGGTTGGTTGCTGGAGATACTTGGAGGTACCTATCAAGGGGAGGTGACTGTGGGGGTAGAATGCGGTGAGATTGAGCAGAGTATTAGTCGGAGATTGGAGGGGTGACAGGTGAGAGCCCTCTCCATGATGGGCAGAGTGACTTTGGTGAGATCTATCCTTAGTTCGGTCTCAGTTTACTATTTGTCCAATACCATTGTACTTAAGATGTCGTTGATGTGATTAGAGCAGATGTTCAGAAACTTTCTTTAGGGAGTGTAGGATGGTAGGGGAGGTGTTCACTTGGTGTTTTGGGAGGTGCTCTGTTAGCCTTGCAGTAGTGGGGGCTTGGGCATTTGTTCTCTATTGATGAGGAGGGAGGCCTTGGTGGTTAGACATGTGGCCTATGTTGCCCAAGGTGACAAGCCAAGAGGGGGAGGGGTGAATTGGTTTCTTTTAATTTTAACTATCTTACTTGTGTTAAATGAAGAGTTAGTAAACTTAAACAAATCACAATACAAATAACAAGAAGTATAGTGGTTCGGTGCTCTCCTTAGCACCTACGTCCACTCCCCAAGTGACCCCTTGGGAATTCACTATAATCCCGCGGATTACAGTTGGATTGTTTTCCGGGCTCACAATCCAAAAACTTTTACACTTTGATTTTCCGGGTTCACCAAAAACCTATGTTGGTTTTACGGGCTCACCAACGAACCTATGTTGGTTTTACGTGCTCACCAACGAACCTTTACAATTGGTTTTCCGGGTTCACCAATCAACCTATTCCGTTGGTTTTGCGGGCTAACCAACCAACCTTTACAAGTAGTTTAATAAACAAAGGAAGAAGATTTAAACTCCTAGATGAGCAAATATAACAATATAATCTACAAAGAAGAGTTTAGAGTATATTTATCGCTTGATGTGACTTCTCTCTTCTTTGTCAAGGATGCTTTACTCTTCAAGGATGGATGGAGCTCTTGATGACTCTTTGAATCTGCTCAACCACTTTCTTTTGACTCTTGAATGAAGCACTTGGATGAAGAAGATTAGGGCACTTTCTCTTTCTTGTGTACTCTTTGATATTCTTTGGAAAGGATGTTCTATCTGATGAATAGTGCCACTTTAAATAGTTTTCTTCATCCATTGGACAAGCCCCAATGGTTAGAATTCAAAAACTAGCCGTTACTCACTGTTGGAAGGACAAAAAGTACTTCTGCAAGAACTAGCCGTTATGCTTCTGCCCGTGTTGGGTCGGCTCAACCTGTCCTTGGGTCGACCCAACTTTCACTTGGATCGACTCAAACATTCCTTGGGTCGACCCTCTTAGAAACACAGAAACTTGCAATTCAGCCTTCCTTCACTTGGGTCGACCCAACCTTTCCTTGGGTCGACTCAAGGTTCAGTTGGGTCGACTCAACTTCTTCTTGGGTCGACCCTAACAGGGTTTCCAGAGAACCTTTTCTGTCATCTGTTCTGTCTTGCCATTGGGTCGACCCACTCAGGGTTTGGGTCGACTCAAGCTTGGGTCGACTCAACTTCATCTTGGGTCGACCCTCTCAGTATTTCCAGAGAATCATTTTCTGAGTTGTTTAAGAAGCTTGATGTTTGGGTCGACTCATGCTTTCCTTGGGTCGACCCAACTTACTGTTCATCTGTGCCATTTTTGCAGAAGTGTGCCAAATGCTTTCCTGATGTGCCGGGGTCGACCCAATCATCCTTTGGGTCGACTCAATCCACACTTTGCTGCATCTCAAGGTTAGATTCATTCATATAAACAATGAAATGTATCTTTATCAATTTATACAAATGTACTGAGAGTAACAGACTTATAAATGAAGTATCGATTTAACTTATAGCATACTCTTGATAATTGCTTGTTAATCATCAAAATAACACTATCATTCTCAATCTCCCCCTTTTTGATGATTACAAAATAAAGAGTATGAGCCTATTGATACTTATCTTAAAATTAGTTTTAAAAGGGCTTAACTTGCTGAAATTCAGCTTTTCAAAATATAAGAGTGAAGTCTCCCCCTATATCATTCAAATGTTGCCAATTTGACTTTTTGAATTGCTCCCCCTTTCATTTATAATTCATTAAAGATGAAACTTCCAAAAATTTGAGATAAAACATGAGTTTCAGGTTATATATCGAGATGTGAAAGGTGCGTGCCAAATTTTGAAATTCTATGTGGCCAAATTCTGAGATTTGATAGAAATTTTTGATTTGATCATTTTCATTGTTACAAATTGCTCCCCCTTAAATGTATATGCTTTCCTATATGATTTTCAATTTGTTTTATAAGTAATTTCTCTTTTCTTATACAATTTCTTATTTCTCCTTGTTATTTCTCTTTCTTTACTTCAACTTCTTATTACTCTTTCTTTACTTCTCCCCCTTTTTGTTATCATCAAATAGGTGCATGGGAAAAGACATAATAAATAACAAACATTCAAACTTCATTGATCAAAATAGAAACATTTTAGTACATTCATGCCAAAAATAAAAGCAATTACAATGTTCCTTAATCAAAGTTTAAAGATATATGATAAACACAAAATAAATATGAGAACTAGATATCTAGCCTAGGCTCTAAACAGAAATGCTAATATCAGCCTAGGGAGTATCTAATGGTTGGGATCTAGTCCTCATCCTCCTAGTATATGTGGCGAGGGGAGGTCGAGCCTGGTGAGACTGTGTCTGGCGTGGAGCTCGACGAGCTGGATGACTCTGTGCCGAAATTTCTGACTCAGCAGCCTGTGGCACAGATGGTCCATGGGTCCTCTCTCTCTCTCTCCGTAGAGCTCCTATCTGCTGCCTCAGATCACTGATCTCAGCAGACATGATGTCCAGTCGGTTCGTCAGCCCATCAGTGACAGTCCTCGCCTGAGCTGACATAACATCTAATCTGCTCGTCAGCCCGTCAGTGATAGTCTTCGCCTGAGCTGTCATAATCTCAGTCATCCTACTCCAGAACTCATCTGTATCTCTCGGAGGAACAGATGACGATGGTCCAGCCTCTGAAGGTGCAGTAGGATGATCCATATGCTCCTCATCCTCAGGGATAGGGTCTCCAATATCTGGTGCATCACCCTCTGGTGCCTCACCCTCTGGTGCCTCACCCTGAATCCCTGCTCCAGTATGAACCCACTGCCCGTTCACTTTCTCATAGCCCATACGTATAAGTGTCCGTGCAGTGTATGTATCAGTATGAAGCAGATACCTGGATACCTCCCCCTCGACAGATATGTCGTGCTGTCGAAAATCAAAGTGAGTATCATACCATAAGGTAGGGATACTCTGGAGTTGCAGATCACCTTCCTCATCTGCCTCAGTATCATGGCCGGAAGATTCAGGGGAATACCCTGAATATGTGCTCCATCACTACAAGATCTCGCTCAGTGATGAGATCGAATCTCCCGCTCTTCGGAAATAAAATCCTATTTATAATACTGAGCAGTAATCTCATTTCAGCAGAAAGAGAGCTAGCTATTACCTTCTCGGAAAAGTCGAAGTTTTCATTTTTCATTATCAACTGTAGGGCTCTCATCTTATTTTCAGGCTTTTCTGGAGTGGCTCCTTCGCAGGGGAAGATGAAGTAGCTCACTCAAACTTTCCTCGGAAACTCGAACCCTAACTCCTCGAACTTCCGAAATAAGCCCTCCCATTCCAGTTTTAAGGAAGGCATAGAACTCCCGAACTAATCCGGGGTAGATCATCACATCTAGGGAGCAAAGATACTCCCCAACCTTGCATTTGGATCCATTCCCTCAAACGGAACCCTTCTTGATCAAAGAACTCGGAATGATCCTTCTCCCCGTTGTAACTGGTCTCCCCGCAAATCTTGCAAGTATTACTGAGGGGAAAGGAGGAGGAGGTGGCTCGGCACGTGCCTCACGTTGCGGAGACACTGTAGATGGCTCCGTAGCTTGTCTTTCCTCACGTTGGATCCGTGAGACTCTTCCGGATCTCTTGGCTACGGCTCTTTTGGGTCCCATTTCTTCAAGATCTTAAGGTAATCTACTGTTTGGAGATGTTTGGAGGAGTTTGGAGAGTGGGGAATAGAGTATTCAGAAGAGGACAAGGGCAAACAGTGCCCTAACAATGCTCTCGGGTCTCCTTTTAACAGTGGAGTCCCGACGTTGGGTCGACTCAAGAATTTTCTTGGGTCGACTCAACGTTGGGTCGACCCTATTCTGGGTTGGGTCGACTCAACATTGGGTCGACCCTATTCTGGGTTGGGTCGACCCAAGTGCAGAATTTTTTCTTTTCTCTTTCTTTTTGCTTCTAAAAATTTTCTTTGCTTCCAATCTTTATAAATTCTTTCTGGGACAATGATTCATGGAGTAGGGAATCTATAGATGACAAGTTTGACTCATGTTTCATGGATTTTTAGACATTGGAGGAATGTATCATGAGACTACTTGCTCCCTTTTATATTTCTTCAATAAAAAGGATCACATATGCCTAATTCCCTCCTTAGCGTGCAGAATCTATCTTCACTCAATGGTTTTGTGAATATATCGGCTAATTGTTTTTCAGTGCATATATGTTCAATACATATGTTTCCATTTTGCACATGATCCCTAATAAAATGATACCTTATTTCTATGTGTTTGGCTTTAGAATGTTGAACCAGATTTTTAGTAAGATTGATGGCACTCGTATTATCACACTTAATAGGAATATTATCTAGCTTAACTCCATAGTCCTCTAGTTGTTGCTTAAGCCATAGTACTTGAGTACAACAACTACCAGCAGCTATATATTCAGCTTCAGCTGTTGATAGTGCCACTGAATTCTGCTTTTTGCTAAACCATGATACTAAGTTGTTTCCTAAAAATTGACATGTGCCACTAGTGCTCTTCCTATCTAATTTGCATCCAGCAAAATCAGCATCTGAGTATGCAAGCAAATCTAGACAAGAGTCTCTTGAGTACCATAAACCAATGTTCGTAGTTCCTCTTAAATATCTAAGGATTCTCTTAACAGCACTTAAATGTGACTCCTTAGGATCTGATTGGTATCTAGCACATATTCCTACACTAAATACGATGTCTGATCTACTAGCAGTAAGATAGAGCAAGGATCCAATTAGTCCTCTATAGAGCTTAATATCAATACTCTTTCCTTTTTCATCTTTGTCTAGCTTACTAGTAGGATTCATTGGAGTGCATACTCCCTTATGATTTTCATTCCCAAACTTCTTTAGTATTTCCTTTGTATACTTAGTTTGATGAATGAAAATGCCTTCTTTAGTTTGTTTGATTTGTAATCCTAGAAAGAAACTTAGTGATGACCCAAAGATTGATTCATAGATTGATTTTGATGATCACAAAACCTTGAAGTATAGATACTAATGTTTATGTTGCAAGGAGAAAGATATTTATTTTGCAAGGAACATAGCAAGTTGGGAAGAACACAAGAAGGCCTCCAAAGCTCTCAAGTTGGAAGAAAGCTACAATTTATTGGCCCAAAGTTTAAAGTTCAAAGGATTCAAATTGGAGGAGTAAAATCAAAAGAAAAATTCAAAAAGAACAGTCTTCGAGTCGACTCCAGTGGAATTCGAGTCGACTCCGGAGAAGTATGAGTCGACTCCGGAGAAGTATGAGTCGACTCCTAGGAGTCACAGGCAGAAAAGTCAGAGAGCAGTTTTCGGGTCTGAGATTCGAGTCGACTCCAGTAGAACGCGAGTCGACTCCGATGGTTGGTAGGTCGACTCCAAGAAAGCAAGAGTCGACTCTCAGCGGAACACAAGAAAAAAGTCAAGAGAGCATTTTTGGGACTCTGAGATTCGAGTCGACTCCCGCATTGCACGAGTCGACTCCGGACTCCGCGACCATCAACAGACAGAAAACCAAGTTACTGCCTCTGAGATTCGAGTCGACTCCCAGACAGTTCGAGTCGACTCCAAGGCAGCGCGACCCCAAAAATGCAGAGGATCAGTTTTCGGGCTCTGAGAGCCGAGTCGACTCCAAGAGAATCCGAGTCGACTCGAGGAAGAAAATCAGAAAGTATGTCCTCTGGATTCATGGGATGAGCCGACTCCGAAGATGCCAAGTCAGCTCCAGATGTTGGCGAGTCGACTCCGGGTTAAGTCGAGTCGACTCCCAGTCAAGGCATGCACTTTAATTCAAATTTGGAACAGTAGCCGAGTCGTCTCCAGTAAAGCACGAGCCGACTCCTGCAACAGGCGAGTCGACTCCTGATCGCGCGAGTCGACTCCGATCCCAACGGTAATATTGTCAGGAAATGCAGACTGTGTCCAACGGCTCTTTTTCTTGTCTCTAACGGCTATATTCTTGTTTCCACGCCATCTAAAGCTATAAAAACAAGAAGAGAGCTAGGGGAGAACTCATGGAAGTGGGAGAAAACATTTAGAAAAGAGATTTGAAAGAGATTACAAGGGAAATCTCCCATAAGCACAAAAGGGCCATTCAAAGTAAAATAGAGAGAAGAAGAGCATCCAAGTGAATCCCAAAGCTTCCTCTCCATCCGTGTGCTGCCTCGGAGATCCTCTACTTCGTACAAAATCAGAAGAGGGGCAAGTGAAGAAGAAGCCGAGTTCCTCCATCTACAAATTAGTTTGAGGGCTTCTTCTCTTTTCTTTACTTATTTACATTTGCTATATTTGCTTATTTGAGAAGCTTGTATTTGATTCAAACTCTTGTTCTAATATCTTGTAACTTGATTCAATCAAGGGATTGAATCAAGGGGATAAGGTTTGTTGGTGAGCCAAAGGAAAAAACCAACGTTGTAAGGTTGTGGTTGGTGAGCCTTTGGGGAAAACCAACTGGGTTGATTGTGAACCCGGAAAACAATCATTGTAAGGTTGTGGTTGGTGAGCCTTTGGGAAAACCAACTGGGTTGGATTGTGAGCCCGTGAAAACAATCGGTTGGTTCTAGTCGGTGAGCCTGTGAAAACCGACCGAGTTCGTTGTGATCTCGCAAAACAACAAGTTGGGTTGTGAGCTTGTAAAACAACCGACTGTAATATAAGAGATTATAGTGAAATTCCCAAGAGGTCTTGGGGAGTGGATGTAGGTGCTGGGGTGCACCGAACCACTATACATCTTTGTGTTTGTGATGCCTTATCTCTTGTATTTCATGCCTTCCATTCATGCTTGATTGTGTAATATCTCTAGCTTTGTTTTCTATAGAGTTATAAGTGATTTGCTTAGCTTCCACTCCATTCTTACCATACACATAGATTAAGATTGATCATACAACTATAAGTTAATTTTAGATCAATTGCACCCTAAAGCCATAGTATAATTGCTCTAGCTTAATCTTCCACTGCTTTACTTGTAATTGCCTAGAGCTTAAGTAAATAACATCCTATTATTCTGCTGCAGTCTATTCAAAGTAAAAATTAGGGAACATAATTTTTAGAAAACCCAATTCCCCCCCTCTTGGGTTGTCACCTTGGGCAACAAGTGGTATCAGAGCAGGTGCTCTAAGATTAATTATTGATCTCACGATCAGGAGCCAAAGATCATGACAACTCAAATAGATAGTTTTCTAGGAGAAGGACAGTTAATTGATAGGCCTCCACTGTTTAATGGCATAGACTACACATATTGGAAAGCACGCATGCGCATTTTTATTCAATCACAAAACTATTATTTATGGAAGATCATAATAAATGACCTTCATACACTCTCTAAAACTATTAATGAAAAGGACTTAGCACAATTGAATGCTAATGCTATGAACATATTATATTGTGCTATTCATGAAACGAAGTTTAATGAAATTTCTGCATGCTTATCTGCTAAGGAGATCTGGGATACTTTAGAAACTATTTATGATAAATCTCAGATTAGCTCACATGTGCTTCAATTGCGTACTAACAATGAGATTGCAGAATCCTCCACAGTAGCCGAGTCGACTCCCAGTTCGTCCGAGTCGACTCCTAGAGGAGAACAGTCAGAAAGGCAGAGACACAGTCTTGAAGACCCTGTGAACGAGTCGACTCCAAGTAGTTCCGAGTCGACTCCCAAGCTAGCCGAGTCGACTCCAATAAGGTCCGAGTCGACTCCGAGGCAAATCAGCTTCCTAAAGACAAGGAGAAAGAGGAAGCAAGAAGAAAGGAAGAAAGAGATAAAAAGGAAGAAAGCCTTGACCAAGAAAGAGTCAAGCCAAAAAATAAAGGTTAGGAGCAACAATGATGATATTAGCTCCAAGAAACTACAAGAGGTAACTGACTTGTGCTTTATGGCACAAGAAGACAAGGTAAAATCTGAATCTACTCTTACCTCAAATAATTTTCAAGAAGAATTCTCTTATGATGAATTATTAAATGCTTTTCATGAGTTGTATAGTGAATGTAGAAAATTAACTGTAAAGAATAAAAATCTTAAGAAACTAAATTCTGAAAATGAAAGCTTAAGGTCATTTTCAGAAGAATTGATTCAGAAAAATCATAGCTTAATTAAAGAAAATCAAAACTTAAGTAAAGAAATTAATCAATTAAAATCTTTTATTAATAAATTCACCGTAAGTTCAGAACGATTAAAAATGATGTTTGAAAGCCAATATGTTACTTATGATAAATCAAAACTTGGCTTGACTTCTTTACTTAACAATAAGTCTCTAAGAATTCATCAAACAAACCATTAAATAAGATAACTTATTTCAAAAACAAAAGAGAAAGAATGGGCAACAATACTTTATCGTTCTAACACAATTAAATCAAATGGTAAAGTTATTAATATTAAACAGATATGGGTTCCAAAAGGAACCATATGTCCTAACTCTCAAGGACCCAAGCAAGCTTGGGTACCCAAAATGAGAAAATGAGGATGAACACATAGGTGTACCAAGATACCCATAGAACAAAAGAAACTTAAAA
>NW_024069567.1:0-37504 GCF_009389715.1 Phoenix dactylifera
ATTAGGACTAGCATAGATTGAACCCAATTTGGCTAAGCCTAATTGATTAGGACTTAAACCATTAGGGCCTCCAATCCTCTTAGATGAGGATTAGGGCAACCAAGAAGGAGGGCCACGCCCCTCCTCTTCTCTTCTTGGTGCGGCAAAGAGAGGGGCCGGCGCCCCCTTGGAAATCAAGGGAGCTCCTAAAAGTTAGGAGCTCACATCTATTTAAAGGGGCTCAGGGGGCGCACCTAGATAGGATTTTCCTCCCCGTGCCGTACGCCCTTCCATCTCCCCTTGGTTCAGCCGCCATCAGCAAAGGGAAAAGAAAGGAGGCCCCTCCCTCTTCTTCTTCCTTGGCTTCAACGCAAGAAGAAGAAGGCTGCAAGGGTTTGATCTTCTCTTCTTCATCCTTCTTCTTCCTCCTCTCAAGCAATCAAGAGTTGATTGAAAGAGAGGACATCAGCCATCAAAGCTATCTCTGCAAGGGAGCTAGCACCCCGGTGAGATAAGGCTTGGATCGGATCCTGCTTCGTGTGGATACCCGTAGAGGCCGGACGTTTGAACGGCTTCAAGCGAACCCTCTTCCAAAACCACGAATTCAGATTTGCGGTGATCATCTACCCGCGCAAGGTGAAGATTTGATCTTCCTATTAGTTTTAAAAGTTTTAATTCTTACCTAATTACGAAAGGTCTCGAAACAACGTTCATGCGATGAACGTCGAACCCGTGCATGCCGATTCCGCTGCCATCTGAAAATTTTTGAAATATCAGCGGCATGGGCGGGTTCCCAACAGTGGTATCAGAGCCTAGGCTTCGTAGATTAAGGTAAGAATTAAATATCTAAAGGCATATTAGATCTGAAAATTAAATGATCATGCATGCTGAAAAATTCTGCATGCAGATTTTTCAGGGGTGCTGATTTTTACATGCTGATTTTTATGTGATAAAAAGATGATTCTAATTGCATTGTTAATGGGATTACAAAGTTTAGAATCATGATTAGCATGATCAGCGACCTATGTCATGATATAATCAGTTAGTTTTCAGATCTGAAAATTATAATTGTTGCATACGGTGATGATCATAGGATTCAACCCTTTTGGTATCAAATGTAATGACCTGCGATGTGATCTGCGATGTCATGTAATTTTTCAGATGCTTGCATGCATCTTATTTGATGTTTTGAGAGGCCTGCGTGCCTCCTAAAAGGAGATGTAAATTATTTTTATTTTTATTTTACATCTGGTTGTATTTCTGTGATGTGATGTACATCAACGATCAAGTTGAAGCAAAGGCATGAGATGAAAGGTGATCTAAGCGGTTGATGGCGATGGGATCAAGAGTTGATCAAGGATCGAATCAAGGAGGCTTGGAACCAATTCAAGAGTTGAAGACCACTTGATCGATTGATGTGCATGTGCTTGTAATACGACCTAATTAGAATCCATGATCATCACCTAGTTAAAGTTTAGCTTTAATTATTGCCGCGATTATAACTGCCTGCAATGCGCCGTTTGCATGTGATGTGAATGAGAGTCGGGTAGATAGGTCTACATGTGATGTAGCAAACCCAATTGAGACCTAAATCAAAACCTCCTCAATCAAGTCGAGAGTGAACCGACATGAGCAAGTCATATTAGATTAATTGATCTAATTGGTGTCTAGGAAAGCATGAAAGGTGGTTACTTAATTAGGACCTTACTCTCTGAGTAAGGGGAGCCTCCCACCTGCTTACCTGGCCAATTGTTCGATTACCTCTTATGAAAGGCTCAAGTTGCAAACACTAAGACCTGATTAACCAATATTAAGTCAATAGGTCTTCCACTGTAGTAGAGCTGCTAAGGCCTTTCTGATGTTGACTTGTCTCGGCTGGATACAGTGGTCAAGTTGCATTGGGGGGCTGGACCTCTCTATAGACATGAGATGTTGTAGGGTAAAGGTGGGGTTGGGCACCAATAACTGTTAGGTGAGGACCCAATGACGACTTTATTCCTACGGTTATACGGTGGGTCTGACTTAACTAAGAAATGAGACCAATAACTGTTAGGTGAGGTCTTCATGGCTTAGAGACCAAGTTGCACTGCAACATGCTTGAGAAGCATTGTACAAGAGTTGTACACTCATCCATCTATGTGTCACCAATAACTGTTAGGTGAGGTGGCATGTAAATTGGTGGGACCGCAGTACCCACTAGAAACCCTAGTCGTGTGGGATTTCCGTTTTCCTACCAGGGGAGTGTGAGGAATTCGAGAAAATAGTGGGAGTCACATTTGTTCTAAAAGACCTTAGGACAGATTAGGATCAAGTACAAAAGTCTAACTAGAATCTTTACTCTCTGCAGATACAATGTCGGCTTCAAACCCTTTGACCCGTATTCTTGAGACCAACCGACTGACCGGAACCAATTACAAGGACTGGCTTAGAAATCTCAAAATAGTTTTGGACTGTGAGAAGATAGGCTACATACTCGATTCAGATATCCCCACATTACCAGCACGTCCCACTGATGTTCAGCGTGAGATGCATAAAAAGTGGTTGGATGACATTAGAGTAAAATGCTATATGATGGCATCTATGTCTAATGAACTCCAATGCCAGCATGAAAATATAAAGACTGCTAGGGACATACTGGCACACCTGCAAGAGTTGTATGGTGAGCAGAGTCGCACAGCTCGTTTTGAAGTGTCCAAGAGGCTTTTCAAAGCGAAGATGCGCGAGGGCAGTCTGTCCATGATCACGGTCTGACCATGATCAAGGACCTAGAGGAGCTTGAGAAGCTCGGTATGGACATGCACAAGGAATTGCAAGTGGATTTGATCCTACAGTCACTTCCTGATTCATTTGGTCAGTTTATAGTAAACTACCACATGAATAAGATTGAATGCACTAAGACTGAACTAATCAACATGTTGGTAACTGCTGAGGGAGCCTTGAAAGGTTCAAGGGGCAATGTCCTCGCTGCTGAGTTGACTTCTGGTTCCAAGAGAAAGTCTACTTGGAAGAAAAAGAAGCCTGCAAAGAAGCAGAAGAAAGACAAGAAGCCAAAGAAGGAAGTTCAAAAGAAAAAGGCTAACGACAAAGGAAAATGTTTCCACTGCAATGTCGAAGGCCACTGGAAGAGAAACTGTCCTTCATACCTCGAGAGCCTGAAGAACAAGAAAGGTGACACACCTTCAGAAGGTATAGACTTGCTCATAATTGAAACTAATCTAACGGTTTCTTCTACTTCTAGTTGGGTTATAGATTCTGGTTCTAGTGCTCATTTGTGCACTACCATGCAGGGTCTAAAGGAAAGTAGAAGGCTGGCGGAAGGTGCGGTAACCCTTCGGGTTGGCAACGGGGCAAAAGTTGCTGCTGTGGCTGTGGGCACCTACCATCTGCGACTACCGTCTGGATTTAGTTTAATACTTAGAGACTGCTATTATGTACCTGTTGCTAGCAGAAATTTGATTTCTGTTTCATGTCTAGCACAGGAAGGTCATGTTTTTACATTTGACAAAGACTGCTGTTCTATTTATTTAAGAAATAAAATAGTCGCACGTGGTTTCATGATTGACAGTCTCTATCATTTACATATGGATGTATCTGTGAATGTTACCGAGCAAGATGTGAGTGCCAAAGGATCCAAAAGATCCAGAGATGAGATAAACCAAAGATATTTGTGGCACCTCAGGCTTGGCCATATTGGAGAGGACAGAATGAACAAAATGGATAAAGATGGGCTTTTAGGCTCATTGACTTCCGAGTCATATCCAGTTTGCGAGTCCTGTCTTCAAGGAAAAAATGGCTAGACTGCCCTTTGTAGGACATGGGGAGAGGACCACTGAAATACTTACCCTAGTACATACAGATGTATGTGGCCCATTCGATGTGCTAGCCAGGGGACGTTATTCTTACTTCATTACCTTTACCGATGATTATTCACGGTATGGGTATGTGTATCTTATGAGACACAAGTCTGAATCCTTTGAAAAGTTCAAAGAGTTCAAGAATGAAGTAGAAAAACAAACTGGAAAACCTCTTAAGGCTCTTCGATCAGATCGAGGAGGAGAATACCTTAGTGGGGAATTCCGGGACTATCTCAAAGAAAACGGCATAGTCTCACAATGGACACCTCCGGGTACACCTCAACTCAACGGGGTGTCAGAGAGGAGGAATCGGACCCTATTGGATATGGTCAGGTCCATGATGAGCTTCACTGATTTACCTATGTTCCTTTGGGGAGATGCCTTACTCACAGCGATTTATTTATTGAATAGAGTTCCCTCTAAATCCGTTCCTACCACACCGTATGAGATATGGCATGGTAAGAAACCAAGTCTGGGTCATCTCAAGATTTGGGGATGTCCGGCCCACGTCAAGCGACTACAGGCGGACAAGTTAGAGGCTAGGACCATAAGTGCTCGTTTTATAGGATATCCTAAAGAGTCATTAGGATACAATTTTTACGTCTCAGAGGATCACAATGTGTTTGTGAGCCGTCATGCCATCTTCTTGGAAAATCAGTTTATCCTTGATAGAGGCAGTGGGAGGAAAATTGAGCTTGAAGAGAAAGTCTCTGAAAAGCAACGAGTCATGGATCCTATAGAACCTATTCATAAGAGCCAGTACACGATGTCCCTCAACCACCTCGTAGATCTAGTAGGGTCTCCCATCCTCCCGATAGATACTTAGGTATACTAGAAGAGGATACCGAGGAAATGTTCCTAGTGGGAGATAGGGATCACATACAGGATCCCAAAACCTACAACGAGGCGATATCTGATATCGATTCCGAGAAATGGCTGGAAAGCTATGAAGTCAGAGATAGACTCCATGCATTCCAACCAAGTCTGGACCTTAGTAGATCCACCAGAAGGTATTGTACCTATTGGATGCAAATGGATCTACAAAAGGAAATAGGTTCGGATGGAGAGGTAGAGACCTATAAGGCAAGGCTTGTGGCGAAAGGGTATAGTCAGCGCGAAGGCATTGACTATCAGGAGACCTTTTCACCTGTAGCCATGCTAAAATCCATCCGAACATTGCTTGCCATTGCAGCATTTCATGATTATGAAATCTGGCAGATGGATGTGAAAACTGCTTTCCTGAATGGATATCTTGATGAAGATATCTATATGGAACAGCCTTTGGGTTTCACTTCCAGTGATGGAGATCACAAGGTCTGCAAGCTGCAAAGGTCCATCTATGGACTAAAGCAAGCCTCTCGGAGTTGGAACACTCGTTTCGATGATGCAATCAAAACGTTTGATTTCATCAAAAACGAAGAGGAACCATGTGTTTATAAAAAGGTTAGTGGGAGTGCTGTCGTTTTTCTCGTACTGTACGTAGATGACATTCTCCTGATTGGGAATGATATTCCCATGCTAACCTCGGTCAAGGTCTGGTTGTCAAAAGAATTCTCCATGAAAGACCTTGGGGAAGCATCCTATATTTTGGGAATAAAGGTCTATAGAGATAGATCTAAAAGGATGCTTGGCCTTTCACAGAAGATGTACATAGAGGAGGTGCTGAAGAGGTTCAGCATGGAAAACTCCAAGAGGGGTCTCTTACCCCTAAGGCATGGAATTCATCTCTCCAAGAAGATGTGCCCCAACACATCTGAAGAGATTCAACGCATGAGCAAGATTCCTTATGCATCAGCAATAGGAAGCCTCATGTATGCCATGCTATGTACACGACCTGATATAGCTCTTGCTGTGAGTGTCACAAGCAGATATCAGTCGAATCCAGGTGAAGAACACTGGACAGCTGTGAAGAACAGTCTTAAGTACTTGAGAAGAACTAAGGACATGTTCTTGGTCTTTGGAGAAGATCAGAGTTGAAGGTAGAAGGATGCACACATATTGATGATAGAAAGTCACATCAGAATATGTGCAATTGTGGTTCAGTAAATTGGAAGAGTTCCAAACAACCGATCATTATAGATTCTACCTTAGAAGCTGAATGTTAAGCCGTATCTAAGGGTGCAGTGGAAACCTTCTGATTAAAAGTTAATTGCAGAGTTAGGTGTAAATTAGATGCCATAACACTTTACTGCGATAACATTGGCACCATAGCACTAGCTATGGAGCCATGGTCTCATCAGAAGTCCAAGCACATAGAGCGGCGCTTCCATTTCATACGCGACTATGATGTAGAGGTGCAGAGAGTAGACTCCGCGGATAACGTGGCAGACCCTTCACTAAGCAGCTGAGTCAGCAAAAGACTGAAGCCCACCTTGAGAAGATGGGCCTAAGATATATGACCAATTGGCTTTAGTGCAAGTGGGAGATTGTTAGATGTATGCCCTAGAAGCCAATTTGGCTGACACATTGTTGATTCTAGGGACATAATTTTGTACTTGACTATTTATTATTGAATAAATAAAAGGCATCTTTTCATTCATATTGTTTATGTGTCTATGAATCGTCCAAGAAATTAATAAGATGATGATACATATTCTCAAGAGTTGAGAATTTGAGCCATGTATCATTGGTGATTAATTTCTAAATGCTCCTGATCAATGGATCATCACGAGGACGGTGATCGATCCGATCAGTGCACAGATCACTTTCCTTCTGGATGGACGAGACTTGAGTCCACAGTGTAGGGACACTGAAGTGATAGTGCAGGTGCTTGTTAGAGAACAAGGGTACTGAGCGTGACCAAGACAAGAAGTCACTTGGATGTCTATCCACTCGTCAGTGACTTGCTTGATGTTGCAGTAGTGTGACTGGTCCTTTGACCTGCGGTGCTTCGGCTACTCACAGTGAGGTTATTGTAGTTTGACTGCACACATACATGGTCTCTAGCCATATGGGTCCATGCAGTGTAGATTGGCTGCAGTAGGTTCACTGTAGGAGTAGGGTATGCACCTATAAGGAATCTATCGACCTTGATAGAAGAGGAGTGATCCTATGTGATTTGTTAGACTGAGTTCTAAGACCTTGGCCAGGGCAGTAAAGTGGAGAAAGAGTTTTCCACTATCGAACTCAAGTCGAATAAATCTTGACATATGACAGACGATGGGGTTTGACGAGTTGTCCATGACCTCCGTCCTGTAGGGATCCACGATAGTAGGACTGTATCACATGTTAACTGCACCTAGAGGTTCATCATTCCATTCTGCTGGGTAGCCACTACATGCTGCTAGGTGTCACTGGTGGATGGTGGGACTCATAGGGATTATCTTGATGATCGATAAACCCTAATGAGTTGAGTTGGAATCGTTCCAACCCATTGAAAGGAGTTTTCAATGATATAGTGATAGAGATCACAATATATCTCACTACCAGTCAGAATAGAACCTATGGGGTCACACACACTAGAAGTATTGACCGATCCGATGGTTGAAATCGTGATTAGGAATCACAAGAAATCAATTTGATTGATAAAGTTGAAGAAGGAAAAAGGAATTAATTAATTGGACTTGAAACAAGAATCCTACTTCGGGTAGGATTCCTAGAGTCCTAATTGGATTAGGACTGGGAATCCTAGTTGGAGTAGGACTGGAATTCCTACTTGGAATAGGATTCCTACAATCCTAATGAGATTAGGAATTTTGAATTAAAATTGGATTCCTACTTGGAGTAGGATTCCTAGAAATCCTAATTGGATTAGGACTTCGGATTCAAATAGAGTCCTAATTGGATTAGGACTAAAATTAAATACATCCTAATTGGATTAGGATTCCTTAAGTCTAAATTAATTATAATCTAATGAATCAACATGACTCCTAATTGGATTAGGATTGAAGAGTTCAATTGAGTCATGGTTCATTCAAGTCCTAATTGGATTAGGACTAGTAGCATTGAACCAATTTGGCTAAGCCTAATTGGATTAGGACTAAACATTAGGGCCTCCCAATCCTCATTAGATGAGGATTAGGGCAAACCAAGAGGAGGGCCACGCCCCCCTCTTCTTCTCTTCTTTGGTGCGGCAAGGTAAGAGGGGCCGGCGCCCCTCTTGGAAAATAGTATGGAGCTCCTAAAAGTTAGGAGCTCCACAATCTATTTAAAGGGGCTCAAGGGGCAGCACCTAGGGTATTGGGATTTCCTTCCCCTTGTGCCGTACGCCCTTCATCCTCCTTGGGTTTTCAGCCGCCATCAGCAAGAAGAGAGAAAGGGATTGCCGGCTCATCCTTCTTCTCTTGTTTGGGCTCCAACGCAAGCAAGGAAGAGAAGGCTGCAAAGGGTTCTTGTTCTTCTTCATCATCCCTCCTTCTTCTTCCTCCTCTCAAGCACTTTCAAGAGTTGAAAGAAAGAGAGGAGATCAGCCATCAAAGGAAGTCTCTGCAAGGGAGCTAGCACCCCGGGAGACAAGGAAACGTTGATCGGATCTCTACTTCGTGTGGATACCCGTAGAGGCCGGACGTTTGAACGGCTTCAAGCGAACCCTCTTCCTAAAACCACGAATTCAGATTCGCGGTGATCATCTACCCGCGCAAGGTGAAGATTTGATCTTCCTATTAGTTTTAAAAGTTTTAATTCTTACCTAATTACGAAAGGTCTCGAAACAAGCGTTCATGCGATGAACGTCGAACCCGTGCATGCCGATTCCGCTGCCATCTGAAATTTTTTGAAATATCAGCGGCATGGGCGGGTTCCCAACAGTTGCATTGTCGACTACGGAGGCGGAGTAATGTGGCAGCCACAAGGCGTGCAAGGAACTAATATGGCTTCAGGGCTTGATGAAGGAGCTTGGGAAGGAGCAGAAGGATTGCATGTTATATTCAGATAGTCAAACTGCAATTCATCTGGCAAAGAATTCAGCTTTCCATTCAAGGACGAAGCATATTGACATACGGTACCACTTTGTGAGGTCATTGCTCGAGCAGGGACTCGTCAAGTTGGAGAAGATTCATACAAGTCAGAATCCTGCAGATATGTTGACGAAGGTCGTCACGGTGGAGAAGCTGAGGAGTTGCTCAGCTTCTGCTGGTCTTCATGCTTGAAGACGTTGAGGAGGCATCGTACCTATTGATGAGAGCACAAAAGTGCAATCATCAGAACCATTTTAATTAGTATTTATCTAATTACTTAATAATAAAATTAACTAATTAATGTTTTATTTATGCAAGTAAGCCTAATCAGCTCGTTCCCCACACTTCAAACGATGCGGGCCCAATCCTGCCATGATCTGATCGAGCACAATTGCTCCCAAACATCCGAGCCCGCGTGCGATCCTCCAGTGATCCCGCATTCCCTCCTTTCCGGATTAGCACGTGCACTCTTCCGGAATAAAGATTCCCACTCTCACTTCATCACAAAGAAAAGAACTTTTTAACCTCCAATTCCATAAACAATGCTGAAATTACTATTTATTCCCGAAATTACTATTCATTCCTGAAATCACTGTTCATATGACAGTGTTCCGTGAAAACACTGTTCATATGAACAGTATTGAGATGAAACTGTTCATATGAACAGTGTTACGTAAAAACACTGTTCATATGAACAGTGCTACGGAAATTTGTTTTGATGATTCACCATTCTTCTTCCTTCCAGCGGCTCTCTCGCCCGTTTCAGCCACGCTCAGCAAGCCTTCCGCGTATCAGACGTGTCACCAGCCCGCGTCCCCACCTTCCGCAATGCGTCTCCTTCTTACGCGTAGCGATCAAAATCCAGCTCTTCCGTGATCTTCTTCTTCAGCGTGCCAGTCCATGCCGCGTCCAACCGGATCAACCAGCAGCTCTTTCCCAAGGATCTCGCGATTAGATCCCCAGTGTATCACGCGGTGAACCTTCCATCCGTGCCTTCCGCATGCGTCCCAATCCTCCACACCATCAGCAGCAGCAACGCCCGCGTATCAGATGCATCTCATAGCCGGCACGTCCCAGCAACCGCGTTCTTACGCGGTGAAAATGCCCAAATTTTCTTTCCATTTCAGCGCGTCCCCACCTCCGCGCATCCAATCCCAGTCGCTCTTATCCACCTCCCGGAGCCCCGTGAATGCAAGCCGTGATCCCAGCAGCGCCCGAAGAAGGAAGTCCGCACCTCCCTTCTGCGATCCGAATCCAGCCGTCCCCATCTTCCGCATCAGGCGTCCGGCGATCTCGCGTCCGTGGCCCAAAGAGGAAAAGTCGTCCGGAGCAATCCGCCGCCATCTCCTCCTCCTTCCCAGCATCTCGGATGACCGGTGACCCCGCGGGCTATAAAAGAGAAGGGGAAGGCTAGAGGGGAGGGTGTGCTCGGTTGGGGTGGGAACCAAAGGAGGTGGGAGCTCGGCTGGTTCAAAGAAGAAGAAACAGAGCAATGCTCTGTTCTTGGGAAGAAGAAAGAAAAAAAAAAACGGTGTTTTATGTTGAAAGTTCACCGTGGGAGAGAAAGGGAGAGGAAATAAGGTTTCTTGTTTTTATTTTAATATTTGCAAAATAGGAGAGTAATTAGGCCTTCTAATCTCCACTTTTATTTGTAATCAGTTTTCTTTTTATGAAATCCATCAATTTTCTTTTATGCAATCTATGTTCTATAGTTTCAGTTTTAATTCCTGCAATTTATTTTATTTGTACTGGAAAATCTTATTTAAAATTTTTCCTTGCTGCTTGACCGCTACTCTGCATTAACATTCTCAATTACAAAGTTTTTTTTCTTTCTTTCTTTTGTTTATTTTTCAAGTAGAAAACATTCTCTAGTAGACCAGAGAATCATTCAAACATCCCCGACGTAATGTTTTCCTTTGATCATTCAAAAATCAATTTTGAATCCGAGTGAACGTTTTTATTTTTAAGCAACTCCAATCGCCTCCCTGTGGATCGACCTCTTACAAACACTATTCTTCGAGTAGGAAAGGTAAGAGTAGAAATTTAAATTTAACTCTTGTTCGTCGGTTCTATCAACGATCTGTCTAGCGTATTTTTAGGTAGACAGGAAAGGACGAACACCTATCTCACTAGGATGATTCAGTTTCAGTGGGAGCACAGAGGAGAGCCAAGTAACAAGAGGATATACCCAAGGTCTCCAAGTGGGAGATTGTTGGGGTATGTGGAGACTATTGGTGATGAAGAGAATTGAAGGAGAATCAATTCTGCATAATTCTGTCTGGCGGACTGTCGGAGTCGACTCGAGCTACAGTCGAGTCGACTCGGGAACAGTCGAGTCGACTCGGGAACAGTTGAGTCAACCCGAGAGGAGAAAGGCCAGAAGACCGAGAAAACCATGTTTCTGTCTCGACTGTCAGAGTCGACTCGAGCTACAGTCGAGTCGACTCGAAGCATCGTCGAGTCGACTCGAGCTACAGTCGAGTCGACTCTAGATCGTGCCAGTTTTGTCCAGACGTGCCAGAGTCAACTCGAACCACAGCCGAGTCGACTCGGGCTCGCGAAAAATCGTACGGACGATTTTCTTTTGGTGTTTTTGGTGGCGTTTCGACGGCTATGATCATCTGAAGGTCTTGAGACTATATATAGGACTCATGAGAGCCCTAGGAGGTGAGATATTCAAGGATAATTTTTGAGAGAGACTCTTGTTTTGTGCGGCTAGGGTTCTAGAGAAGAAGAGGATTGGGATCCTACTTCTTGTGCAAAGGGAATTCTGTGTGAATCTCTTGTAGAGCGATCGCGTGTGATCATTCGGGTGTGTGCTATCTCTGTAATCTATTCATCCTAATTGAGATTTGGAGCGGTGAAGGACGTAGGCTACTTGTAGCCGAACCTCGTTACATCTTTGTGTTTGCTTTGCTATTTTCTTCCTATTTCTTCTTCTTTTGGTTTGATAATCCGCTGCGGTGCTCAAGTGTTTTACCCTATTGATACCACGGGGTAATCTTTTGCCCTTCGTAGCGGAAGCGAAGCGGTGATCCTTGAGTCCGGTGTCGAGGGAGCGAGAGAGTGCTTATCCGTTTGCTTCTCTCTTTGCTTGTCCGACGTTGGTGGTTGTACCGGTGTGAGTGGGTTCCGGTGCGGGTCGCTGCCAACATGACTGGTCCTTTGACCTGCGGTGCTTCAGCTACTCACAGTGAGGTTATTGTAGTTTGACTACACGTATACATGGTCTCTAGTCATATGGGTCCTTGTAGTGTAGATTGGCTGCAGTAAGTTCACTGTAGGAGTAGGGTATGCACTTACATGGAATCTATCGATCTTGATAGAAGAGGAGTGATCCTATGTGATTTGTTAGACTGAGTTCTAAGACCTTGGCCAGGGCAGTAATATAAAGTGGAGAAAGAGTTTTCCACTATCGAACTCGAGTCGAATAAATCTTCACATATGACAGACGAAGGGGTTTGATGAGTTATCCATGACCTCCGTCCTGTAGGGATCCACGATAGTAGGACTGTATCACACGATAGCTGCACCTAGAGGTTCATCATTCTATTCTACTGGGTAGCCACTACATGCTGCTAGGTGTCACTGGTGGATAGTGGGACTCATAGGGATTATCTCGATGATCGATAAACCCTAATGAGTAGAGTTGGAATCGTTCCAATCCATTGAAAGGAGTTTTCAATGATATTGTGATAGAGATCATAATATATCTCACTACCAGTCAAAGTAGAACCTATGGGGTCACACACACTAGAAGTATTGACCGATCCGATGGTTGAATCGTGATTAGGAATCACAAGTAATCAATTCGATTGATATTCAGTTGAAGAAGGAACAAAGGGAATTAATTAATTGGACTTGAAACAAGAGTCCTACTTCGAGTAGGATTCCTAGAGTCCTAATTGGATTAGGACTGGAAATCCTAGTTGGAGTAGGACTGGGATTCCTACTTGGAATAGGATTCCTACAATCCTAATGAGATTAGGAGTTTTGAATTAAAAATTGGATTCCTACTTGGAGTAGGATTCCTAGAGTTCTAATCGGATTAGGACTTCAGATTCAAATTAGAGTCCTAATTGGATTAGGACTAAAATTAAATAAGTCCTAATTGGATTAGGGTTTTTTAACTCCTAATTAATTATTAATCCAATGAATCAACATGACTCCTAATTGGGTTAGGATTGAAGAGTTCAATTGAGTCATGGTTCATTCAAGTTCTAATTAGATTAGGACTAACAAAGATTGAACCCGATTGATTCATGATTTGGTTAAACCCTAATTAGATTAGGGCTAAACCATGAGAGGGACACCTAATCCTCCTTGGAAGAGGATTAGGTTAACCAAGCAAGAGGGGCATCATCCCCTCTCCTTTTGATTGGTGCGGCAACACAAGAGGGGCCGGCGCCCCTCTTGGAAAGGGGTCTAGGGCTCCTAACTTGTAGGAGCCCTAGATGCTTTATAAAGAGGTGAAAAGGGGCTGACGCCCTAAGTGATTAATCTCCTCTCCTCCAGCCGTAGCCACCCTCTCCCCTCTCCTTGTTTCATCTGCAAGCAAGAAGAAAAGAAGAAGAGGCTAGGCGGCTCCCTTCCTCCACTCTTCCTTGGTTCCAACGCAAGGAAAAAGAAGTAGGCTGCAGGGGCTTTGATTCTTCTTCAAACTTCATCCTTCTTCTTCCTCCTCTCAAGCACAATCAAGGGTTGATTGAAAGAGAGGAAATTAGCCATCCAAAGTTGTCTCTGCAAGGGAGCTAGCACCCCGGGGAGACAAGGAAGCTTTGATCGGTCCTCTGCTTCGTGTGGATACCCGTAGAGGCCGGGCATTTGAACGGCTTCAAGCGAACCTTCATCCTAAACCATGAACTTCAGTTTGCGGTGATCATCTACCCGCACAAGGTGAAGATCTGATCTTCTAAAGGTTTTAAAAGTTTTTAATCCTAATCTATCTACGAACGGTTTTTGAACAATGTTCATGCGTTGAACGGTTGATCCCGCACATGCCTCTTCCGCTGCATCTGAATTTTTTTAAATTTCAGCGGTATGATTGGGGTTTTCTAACAGATGGATGATCAAGATGATGGCATGATGGGCTGATGAAGTGATGAAGGAAGTATGTTGATGGGATTTCAGATTTTTTATGTGAAAAAAAGAATGAAAAAGGGAGGAGGCGCATGAATGAAGAGACGTATCGTAAATACATCCCTTGGATGGATAAGGATGAATCCTTATCTTTTTTGATACGCCTTCCTCTCTCTTGTTTTGCGCCTCATCCAGATACGCCTCTTCCTTTTGTTGGTGCCTCTTGTCACACCCTTTGATGCATGAAGGGATGGCTAGGATGCATCCCTTCACATCTATAAATAGGGAGTCATTCCATCGTATTCTTCATCCCATTCCAACGCATTCTCTCTCCCTTATCTCTTCTTTCTTACAAGAGTTTGTCTCTTTCTAGGATTGCTTGTAGGGTGTCCTAATCCAAGACAAGGAGGTCTTCTTTAGGACAAAAGAATTAGAAGTGATTTTAGAAAGAAGAAGAAAATTAGAAAGGAAGGAAGCAAGCCATTAGAATTCTTTGGAAGAATTATGCATTAAGGCTTAAAGTCTTTGGAGCTAAAGTTTTGAATCAAGTTTTCGTGTGGATCACCATTGAGGGCGGACACTTGGACGCCTCGTGGAGATCATTCATATTGGATTAGCGTTAGAGGTATTCTTCTATTCCTATATTTATATTTATATATTATTTGATTGTTACCATTAAGGTGACCTAGGCTTTATAAGGGTTTCATGTAAAGGAACTTTATTAAGAAAATTTTTAAAATTCCTAGCTTCCACTGCCCATTATGTCATTTTAGAACCCTTCACTAAATTCAGACATAATATTCTTTTTGATCTTTTTGACTCAATACTTAGTATATGTTAATTCACTTGCATATACTTAATATTTTGTCATCATCCAAAGGGGGAAGATTGCTGAGTAATTGTTGATCCATGATAAGTGCTAAATAATACATAAATTAACCTCTTTCTCCTAGCACTTATCATTATTTTAATATACATATTTCGTAAATTTAACCATAAAATATGTGTTACCATCATCATTGCATTTTAATAATTATAAAAGGTAATTTGAGTTGATTTAATTATTTAATGATTAAGCCTAATGAATGTAGGTCAAGTCAAACTTATTTGGGATGATCCTTGAACCCAAATCGTATGCACCCCGCAAATTAAATCCTCTCAAATTCTGATTCGATCGTTCATCCCAACTCCTTTATTTCTTTCCAGCATTGAGCTCATCCCGAACAAATTCCTTCCATGAATCCCCGTAAATCCCAAATTGAGTCCCCTCCCCTTCTTCCCACGTCATCCATCCATCCTTTCTCCACATTCCCTCCACATCTCTCTACCAAACATCCCGGCGTCCGCGTTTGATCGAATTCCAAGTCCCAAATTTTACAAATCCTTTCCAACTCCCTTGTTCCACGATATTTATCCAGAACCGAAACATCCCCTATTCTCCGCGATCTCCTCCACGAGCTCATCCTCCCAGGAAATAGAGTCGTCATCCCATCCGAACAACCACCCAGCATCTTCCGGATCAGCTCCCCAGCTTTCTCTGCGATTCCTCCCATGCCTCACGGACCAGCAAAGACGTCATCCGCATCATCCTCTGTTCCTATCCTGCCCAGATTTCATCCAAGCATCCGTTCCAGCTCCCTTGTTTCATGCATCTTCATCTCCCGTGTGAATCCCAAACGTATCTCTTTTTTCGAATCTCCCATGTCATGGCTTCTGATCCCTCTTCCCAGACTTCACGGAAACAAAACAGAGCAGTTTCCTTTCCTCCCGTATCCACAGATCACGCCTTCCACGGATAACTCCCAGCATCCTCATCTTCTTCTGCTAGTTCCCAAGCTTATCCTCCCAGCCGAGAACACCATCCCACGTTTGATCCCAACTGGTGAGCATCTCTTTCTTATCTAAATCCCTTGCATCTCGTTCATTCCATCTTCCCCAACATCTGGATGAGAACCACTTGTATCACAGCACGTATCCCATATTTCCTCTTCCGAATCCGAACTAGCTTATTCTAGCATCCACAGATGAGCTCATATTCCGTTGCCAGCCGAACAACTGCCCATCTTCTTCTTCTTCTGCTCACCCCGCGATCTTCAGCGCGTTAACCCCTTGAATCAGTTCGGATTGATCCTCCTAGATTTCATATTTCGGTCAACCTTCATCCCGTTGCAATGAACTTCCATCACCCACGGATAAAGCCCAGGCGTCCGTGGATCCCACGGTCTTAACATCCACGGATCCCACCCAGCATTCAACCACGTCCGTGATCAGCTCCCCTGCATCCCAGCAGAATAGAATCCCAGCCACTCCGCGATTGAAGCAGCGTCACCTCCGTTCGCAAGATCAGCATCCGTGTCTTTCCCCTTCCAATCCAAAGAATAGAATCTCCCACATCTTCCGTCCAACGAACAGGGCTCTGTTGAGAAACAAAGCCAAATCCTCTGCATGCTCCACGGGCTTCCGAGATCTTCCCTGTAGCTGAGATTTCCAAACGTCCGAACCATCCAGATCGTAACCTAGTGAATCCCTCCATTCAACCAACGGCAAAGGTCCATCCTTATCCGTGATTCAAAATAGAGGAGGAGAGAGGGAGAGATTGCAACCTATAAAAGGAGAGAGCTTCACCGGGAGAAGAACAAGCAGGGAGAGGCGAGTTCCCACAGAGAGTCCAGGAGGGAGAAGAGCTTGGGCATTTTGGTAATATTTTTCAAAGGAAGAAATAATGAAGAAAGAGATGGGAGCCCGCTGCTGTGCTGATGCTGCCGTCCACCACTGCATGAAAGCCTAAGCTCTTCATTAGGGCTGGATGCAGCCCTAACAAAGGAACAAGAGTTTTATATTTTTAATTTTATATTCTTGGAGTTGTATGAACTTATTGTTTTTAATGAATATCTTCTTTTATTTCATGTTTAATTTCTGTGAGTTTAAATATAAAATTTATACAACTGCTCTTCATGATCATTGAAGTAAAAATAAGATAGTTCATGCTTAAAGAAGATGCGATGTGCTGCCACCTTAGATTAGGGTAGACATTTCATGCTTAGGGCTGTCAACGAGCCGAGCCGAGCCCGAGCCACAGCAGGCTCGGCTCGGCTCGTTCTATAAAAGTCTGGGCTCGGGCTCGGGCTCGGGCTCCGTACCGAGCCCTGTGCTGGGCTCGGGCTCGGGCTCGCCTGGCACAGCTCCGGCTCGGGCTCGAGCTCGTGAGGCTCGTTTGCCCGAGCCCGAGCCTGCCCCGGCGGCCCGCCCCATCCCATCCCTATCATTCGTCGGAGGACGGAGGAGAGAACGAAGGAAATAAAGAAAAAAAGAAAGAAGAGAAGAAAGAAGGGGCGGCCGCGAGCACCACCGGCACGGACGTCGCCGGGTCGACCGCAGGTGCTGCGGGGCCGGAGGCTCGGCCGCGGGTCGACCGCAGGCGCTGCGGGCGCCGGAGGCTCGGCCGCGGACTGAGAACTGAGGAGCAACCGAGCAAAGAGATGATGGACGGACCGTGAGGAAAGAAGAGGAAACTCACCAGCAAGTCGGGGTCGGCCGGTCGCCGGTCGGGGTCTGTGAGCCTGACTGCTGTCTGTGGAGTCGGGATTCACGGCCGGCAGCGCGGCGTGCGGGCAAAGGAAGGCGGAGCGCGGCGGAGCTGGGGCTTCAGGAAGTCGGGGAAGGCCGGAAGGGATCGCCGGACGCCGGATCCAGGAACTAGGGCAGCCGTAGCAAGTCGGGGAGGGCTGGGAGCCTGGGAGTGGGAGAGCCGAGACTCGAGAGGGACTGAGGTCTGAGGGAGATTAGGGCATGAGCACCCTTTTCGACGGTGGGGGGCCTGGGGGCTGGGGAAAATGGGATTTGGCCATGGATTGGGAGTCGGGACTCGGGACTTCGGGAGTCACACTCGAAAGGGGGCTGGCTGGGTGGGCCCGTGGGCCGTGGGTCATGAGAGAATGGGACTGTTTCCTTGTTTAGCGAATGGTCCAAGCTTGTTTGGGCTCGTGAGCTGCTCGGGCTCGGGCTGCTCGGGCTCGGATGTAAACGAGCCTGATATTGGGCTCGGGCTCGGCTCGTTTGACTAACGAGCCGAGCCCGAGCCGGCTTTTACCGAGCCGAGCCCGAGCAGCTCGGCTCATTAACAGCCCTATTCATGCTAACTAAAGATGGATTATGTCTAAATTACTTTTGTGAAATTTTATTCGAATGCTTATTAGGCTTGTAGCCAATTTGCATAATAATCCAAGAATTAAAAAATACAATTAACCCTTGTTCCGATGTTAGTGGTGAATTTCTTGCCATAGGTTCTCCCAAACTGATATTTTTTTAATTGTATTTCCGTTAAATTATTTAGTTCAATAGTCTTCCCAAACTTTCTTTTTAAATATTTTTTTAAGAAAACAACTGTACCCCAATCCCTGTGGATCGATACCCATAATCATTATCCTACCAGATACATGCTACTGCGTGGTCTTTAAAGTTGACTATCAATCCCCTATTTGATTTTGATGAGCCCAAAATACTTGAGATATTTCATATTGTACTAATGAATTCAAGTGAGTGTTTCAAGTAAAATACTTTTAAATTTGAAATAATGCCTTAAAAATGGTTCAAGAAATTTAAGACGAGTTTTACTCATGTTTGGAATCATTAAAGTATTTGCCTTGCACTCAAGTCGACTTCTAGAATTCTCGAGTTGACTCTGGCATATGGTTACTATCTGGAACTTACTCGAGCCGACTCCTAGATAAGGCGAGTCGAGTCTTACAGTAAAGACAGAGAGTAGTTTTTTTCAAGTGCAGAGTGCAAGTCGACTCCAACTGTTCGCGAATCGACTCTTACAGAAAAGACAGAGAGCTGATTTTCAAGTCGCAGAGTGCGAGTCGATTCTAACTGTTCATGAGTCGACTCTTACAGGAAAGTCAGAGAGCAAGTTTTCAAGGCACAGTGCTCGAGTCGACTCCAACTGTTCACCACCCAACTCTTACAGAGAAAAATAGAGAACGAGTTTTCAAGCTACAGTCCGTGAGTCGACTCCCAGAAGTTTCGAGTTGTCTCCCGCGAATTGAAGCCGCACAGTAATTTCTTTGGCACAGTGGCCGAGTCGACTCGAACTGTTCACGAGTCGACTCTTACAGAAAATGGTCGAGAGCATTTTTGCACAGATCAGAATGCAAGCTGACTCCGAAATTACTCGAGCCATCTCCTGAAAAAGTGCTGGTAGTTCACATTTGAAGATGCCGTGGGCAAGTCAACTCCCGATTCCTTCGAGCCGACTCTTACAGGATTGACAGAGAGCTTATTTGCAAGAGCCCGAATTTGAGTCAACTCCAGATTTTCATGAGGCATTTCCTGTTTCAGCCGAGCCGACTCCAAGACGGGCGAGTTGACTCCGATCCCAACAGATACTTCGTCAGAATGCCCAGTTTCGAGGAGATAAGTTATAAAAGGTGGTTCTAAGTATAAACAAAAAGGGAGAGAGAGAGATTCCATTGAGAGCATTCAAGAGAAACAATCATCAAAGAAGAGTTAGAGCCTTTCAAAGCCAAAAAGAGGAGTTATTGCATTCCAAGTGATTTTAGAACACTCCTTATATTAAAGGCTCATTGAAGTGATCCTCAACTACCAGCGCATTCAAGAGAGGATTAGACTTGATTGTGTTCAATTGGCAGAATAAAAATGTGGTGTATAATAATACAGTTCTAAAGAACTTCTTTTGATTATTTTGATGTATTGACTTGACTAGGAGGAAATAGCATTTACAGCCTCTACTCGTGTCCTAGCTCGTCTGAGAGCTAGATTCGCTTCAATTGCTTGTCTCTTACCCTCAGATCCAGTAAAGGAGAAGCCAAGTCTTCCATCAGCAAAATCTGTTTGAGGGGTTCTTTCTTTACATTTTGTTTATATTGATATATCTGCTTATTTTAGAAGCTTGTAATCTTTAAACTTTATTTTTCTGATATTTGTTACTTGATTCAATCAGGGAATTGAATCTAGTGGCTAAGATTTGTTAGTAAGCCCGTAAAACCAACTAGATTGGTTGTGAGCCCGGAAAAACAAACGGAGCAGTTTTAGTCGGTGAGCCAGGAAAAACCGACCAGGTTCGATATGATCCTGTAAAAATAACAAGCTGGGTTGTGAGTTTGTAAAATAACCGGGCTGTAATCTTAAGATTATAGTTAACTCCCAAGAGAAGCTTGCTAAAATATGCCCCGTTCGATGCGACGTTCGCAGCGAAATTCGAACGGGACGTCGTTCACTTTCGTATGAACGCGCCTTAGATCGTAGAATTCAAAAAATTTTCTGGATCCAAATCCAGAAGATCTTTGAACACATTAGGGAGGAGGAATAGAATCTGAGGAGGGTTGATTAAGATTCATAAAACTGAAATAAAAATTAGAAGTTATTAATTTAAAGATCTCATCTTTAAAAATTCTGCAGGGGTAGAACACCACAGCCTGATGATCTTTCTAGGTTCCTGGTTAAGCCGCACATATGTTCGGCCTCTAGAGGTATCCATACGAAGATCTAATCATTTGAGATAGGATCTTACCGGAGTGCTAGCTCCTTGCAAAGACCTCTCATGACTATCATAATATTGGAAGATAAAAATCTGCAGCATACCTCTTTGAAGAAGAACGCTTTCTTCTTCAACCTTGCTCACAATGGAGGAAGATGAGGGATGAAGCTTTAAGCGTGGATCTTCTTTGCCTTACTCCCATGGATGAAGAGGAAGACGAGGTCCCCTTGCTGCCGTGGAGAAGAAAGGAAGAAGAGAGGGAGAGAGGAGGCATGGGGTCTAGGATGAAGAATTCATTGCACATGCCTTCCCTTTTATAGATTGGGTTTAGGGCTTCTCCTAATCTTATTAGGAGTATGGGACTATAACCCACCCTTGGATTAATGCCAAGTGTCCAATCCTTGTGCTCATAGATGCATGATATGTGTCCACTTAATCAATTGATTAAAGCCTAATCACATTAGGACTCCTAATCTCATTAGGAGAATTAATTGATTAATTTCCTAAACAAGCCTAATTCCTAATCAAATTAGGACTTAGGCTAACTCCTAATCACATTAGGATAATTAATTTGGGAGCATGCATTCTACGATGCCATGTGGTCTTTAAAGTCCGCATAGCGTGAACACGACTTAAGTCATATTCATCCTACGACGACATATGGTCTTTAAAATCCGCACAAATCCTGGTTTAATTAAATTGACCTAATAATGAACCTGTTACGGGGAACTTAGCCACCATGCCCCACGTGACCGGCACGCGCGCCCAGGAAGACTACGGCTGCCCCTTGATCCAGCAATCCGACCCCGAGTCGGATATCTTCGGCTCCGCAGCCCGACCCCGAGTCGGCAGTCCCTTGATCCAGCAATCCGACCCCGAGTCGGATATCTTCGGCTCCGCAGCCCGACCCCGAGTCGGCTGCCCCCTGATCAAGTCATCCGACCCGAGTCGGCAATCTCTCGACAACAACAGACTGTTCCTCTGAGGCACGCCGCGGCCCCCTGCTCCACTACTCCCTGCAACGGCCGTATCCGGCGCTGCCCCACGATCCCCTGTAACAGCCGTACAAAGCGGAGCTCCACTATGCCCTGCCAGGGCCATACCCAGCGCTGCCCCACGACGCCCTGTAACGGCCATGTCAGTGGCAGCCCCATCGTGCCACACGATGACGAATCCCGGAAAAACCCCCCAGCCTGATATATATGAGGCTTGGGGGGGAAGGGGGAGGGGAAGCAAAGGTTTTCCAGAGTATTCTCTTATCCGTTACTACTATCTCTCCTTCTCCTTCAATCTCCTCTGACTTGATCGTCGGAGGGCCCCCACTACCCCAGTGGTGGTGCGAGGCTTGCCTGCAGGTTTTCCGGTGGAAGGTGGAGCGCAATCAACCCAACTCCAAGGGAACCCCGTTCACACCGCTGTGCCAATCGTTCTCGGTTTGGACCACCAGCAACAGTTGGCGCTAGAAGGAGGGCCGGATCTCAGAGCGATCGTAATGGCACGGCGAGGTGGTCGTGGAGCTTCCAATGCTTCCGGTCGCGGGGCCTCTCGCGCCACTGGCCGGGAGGCCGCTGCATCCCCAACACGCTCTCAGCAACACTCCACCGCCCCACCGCCCATTCAGATGGTCGAAGCCGCCCAGTTCGACCAGCTAACCCAGCAGGTTCGCACCCTCGCGGAGGCGGTGCAGAATCTGCAGGGTGCGATGTCCCGGGCGCCGCAGCAGGCTCAGGAGCCGCCGCTGCCTGAGCGTTCGCCTGTCCCTCATACCCGCGTTCCTTCTCTCCCATGGGGAGGAGCGCCGACGCGAGGAGGATTCTCGAGCACGCTCCATTCTGCCGGGACCTTCCCACCGGAGCTGCGCGGGGTACGAGAGGCGGGCCGGGCGCGTTCCCAGACCCCCCAGTCCACGAGGAACCCGCGCTCCAGTCGATCCCCCTCTCGCCGCTCCTTGTCTCCCACCCACCGGTCGCGATCCCTGGACCGGCGGGTGGACGATCTCCACCGACAACTCCAGGTCCTGAAGGGCCATTCCAAAGATCCCTTCGCCGACTTAGAGATCTCCTCCCAGCCGGCGCTCGCCTCGAGGATCCTGCGGACCCCGAATCCGCCGGGGTTCAAAATGCCGGCGATCGAGCCCTATGACGGGGCGGCGGACCCGCGGGATCACGTCGAGAGTTTCAGGACCCTTATGCTCCTCCACGGAGCATCAGATCCCCTTCTCTACAAGGCTTTCCTGCAACCCTCCGTGGCCCGGCGAGGGCATGGTTCGCCGGCTGGAGGCTGACTCAATCCGGTCCTTCGACCAGTTCACTCGCCTCTTCATCACTCATTTCGCCGTCAGTAGCCGGCGGCGGCTGGTCTCCGACTCCCTCTTTGATGTCCGGCCAAACGAGGGAGAAAGCCTGCGGGATTATCTTACCCGCTTCAACAGGCTACGCTGGAGGTCCGGAACCTGAGTCAGGAGGTAGCTCTTTCAGCCCTGAAGCGTGGCTTCCGGAAGGGCAGACTCACCTTCTCCCTGGACAAACGCCTGCCGCGGAGCTTCCCAGAGCTGTTATCCCAGGCGAACCAGTATGCGGACGCCGAGGAGGCGGCCGCCCACCGGAGCAAGGAGGCCGCCGAGATCCCACAAAAGCTTGGGAAGAAAAGGCAGAAAGAGGCACGCCAGAGGAGGAGCCCGATGCCCCGCGTCGGCGCAGAAGCCCGTCGCCGGCGAAGAACCACGGCGCCCCACGCCCTCGTTCTCCGCCCCGATGTTTCAACCGGTACACCCTCTCCTGACTCCCCGGGCCCAGATCCTTATGGAGATCAAGGGGTGGGAGGACCTCCCGGCCCCGAGACAGATACGAAGGATCCCTGGAAAGAGGCCCTCCCGGGCGTACTGTGAGTACCACCGAGACACGGCCACGACACAGAGGACTGCTTCCAGCTTCGGGACGAGATCGAGGCTCTTATCCGTCGGGGGCGTCTCGGTCGGTATGTGAGCGACCGACGTCCCCCCGCAGACCCGCGTCCGGCCGACCCGGCTCCTCCGGAGCCTCGGGAGCAGAATCGACCCGTTGCGGGCGTGATCCACACTATCACTGGGGGCTGCTCTCGGCCCGTGAGGAACGCAGGGGGCTCGACGGAAGCGTCAGGGACGGCCGTCGTAAAGAGGCAGAGGGTCGGCAATGTTTTCTAGCAACCCTCAAAGGGAAGAAGCCCGTGGAAGCCCTAAGCGTCGAGTCCCCTTGATGCCAGAGACGAGTGCGCTTGCGGCACGGGGAGCCGGCCGAGGGAGTGGTCGAAGTCCCCCTTGAGGAAGGGCCGCCCCGGACCGGGCGGTCCGGGTCGGCGCCAATCTCGACCCGGGAGCTCGGGCCCGGTTGGGTGGAATTCCCTCCGAGCCAAATGCCGATGTATTTGGCCTGGTCGGCGGCCGATGTACCTGGGATCGACCCGGGAGTCATTTCTCACGCCCTCAACGTCGGACCCCGACTCCAGCCGACCAATAAAGCAGAAGAAGAGACACTGTGCCCCGGATCGGGATCCGGGTGGTCGACCAGGAGGTAGACAAGCTCTTGAGGCCAGGATTCATAAGGGAGTATAAGCTACCCCGAGTGGCTGGGCAAATGTATGTACTTTGTCCGGAAGGCGAGCGGGGAAGTGGAGGGGTGCATCGGACTATACCGACCTGAACAAGGCGTGCCCTAAGGATTAGCTTTCCGCTCCGCGAATAGACCAACTGGTCGACGCGACTTTCGGATATCAGCTGCTGCTTTCATGGACGCCTTCTCCGGTTACAACCAGATAATGATGGCCCCATAGGACGAGGAGAAAACTGCCTTATAACAGACCGGGGGCTGTACTGCTACAAGGTAATGCCCTCGGTCTGAAGAATGCTGGCGCCACTTACCAGCGCCTCGTCAACAAAATCTTCAAAGAGCAAATCGGCCGGAACATGGAGGTGTACGTGGACGATATGCTGGTGAAGAGCCGCCATGCAGACCAGCACATCGCGGATTTGGAGGAGACTTTCACCACCTTGCGGAAGTTTTGCATGAAGCTGAACCAGCGAAGTGCGCCTTCGGCGCTTCGGCCGGGAGGTTCCTCGGTTTTATTGTCAACCAGCGGATATCGAAGCCAACCCGGACAAAATCAAGGCCATCCAAGGTATGTCCCTCCGACCAAAGTAAAGGAGGTTCAGGAGCTCGCTGAAGGTCGCCGCGCTTGGACGATTTGTGGCAAAAATCGGCCCGAACGCTGCCAACCATTCTTCAAGGTGTTAAAACGCCCGAAAGACTTCCTCTGGACGGCCGAATGTCAAGCAGCATTCGACCAGCTCAAGGAATACCTGGCGTCTCCTCCCCTACCGTCCAAGCCGCAAGAAGGGGAGATGCTCTACCTCTATCTGGCGGTCTCCCCAACCGCGGTCAGTGCGGTGCTGGTTCGGGAAGAGGCAAAGCTCCAGAAGCCTGTGTACTACATCAGCCGGGTCCTACGGGATGCCGAGACGCGGTACACGAAGGCTGAAAAGATCGCCTTCGCGCTGCTGACCGCGACCAGGAGGCTTCGCCCCTATTTCCAGGCTCATTCGGTCACCCTCTTAACCGATCAACCACTACGGCAGATCCTCAGCAACCCCGAGAATGCGGGACAACTGGTGAAGTGGGCAGTAGAACTCGGTGAATTCGACATCCGCTACCAGCCCCGACCCGCCATCAAGGCCCAGGTGCTCGCGGACTTCCTCGCTGAGTGCACGGTGCAGGAGGCAGAACCTAGACCGCCGGAAACGCCCAGCCTCGACCTCCCGATCTGGACGCTTCACATCGATGGGTCGTCGAACCCCGAGGTGGAGGGCCGGGCTGGTCCTTACCAGTCCTGATGGAGTGATAGCCGAGTATGCCTTGAGGTTTGGATTCCAGTGACCAACAACGAGGCGGAGTACGAGGCCCTAGTCACGGGACTCAAACTCACCAGGGAGCTCGGCATTCGGCGTTTGAAGGTATTCACAGACTCCCAGCTGGTGGTCGGCAGGTTCGTGGGGAGTTCGAGGCCCGGAGCCCGACCATGCAGAACTACGTCCGGAAGGTGCAGGCATCATTCCCGACCTCGACAGTGTCGACATCCAGCAGGTCCCAGAAGCGAAAATGCCAGGGCCGACAGGTTGTCCCGCTTGGTGGGCACAGAGGCGCACAACTTGTCGAGGGCAATCTACCTGGAGACCTGGATGCCCCGAGCATCGCGAGGCTGGAGCGGTGATGGCGATTGATCCGGAGCCGTTCCAGCTCTCGAGGCGTATCCTCCCACGATCTCCTAAGCGTCGTTCTCCTTAATTGCATTCTTCATGCAGGACACTCCGGGCGGTGTGTATCCCACGGCCCACGTATCTCCGCTCGCGCCCAGGCCACATCCGCCTCGAAGAACGCGCCGCTTAACTGACTCCTTGCAAGCAGCAACTGGCGATCCGATTTCCCAGGTAACACCTCAATTAGCATTTAATACCCTTCTGGTGTTCCCCAGGCGACGCTTGGAGAAGAGGAGAAACACGACCGTAGCTGGCCACGGAGAAATCCCGTCGAGCGGCAAGCGGCAGGCGCGTGGCCAACGAGCGGAATTTCCGAGGCTCGGCCCTCGGATGCCAGGCTAACCCGATGATCATCCCGGGAGCGACTAGCCTGAAGCCCCGACCGGTCGCCTCGGCTTGCGCCAGCCTTGCCGACCACGAGCGGAATTTCCCCGAAGCTCGGCCCCATCGGATGCCAGGCTAACCCGATGATCATGCCCGACGGGAGCAGACTAGCCTGAAGCCCCGACGCGGTCGCCTCGGCTTGCGCCAGCTCTTGGCCGACCAACGAGCGGAATTTCCCGAGGCTCAGCCCTCGGATGCCAGGCTAACCCGATGATCATCCCGGGAGCAGACTAGCCTGAAGCCCCGACCGGTCGCTCGAGCTATGCGGCCAGCCTTGGGCCGACCAACGAGCGGAAATTTCCGAGAGCTCGGTCCCTACGGATGCCAGGCTAAACGCCGAATGACTCATCCCGGAGCAGGACTAAGCTTGAAGCCCCGATCGGTTCCGCCTCGGCTTGCGCCAGGCCTTGGCCGCACCAAAACGAAGCGGAATTTCCGAGGCTCGGCCCTCGGATGCCAGAGAGTAACCCGATGGATCATCCCATGGGAGCAGACTTAAGCCTGAAGCCCCGATCCGGATCGCCTCGGTCTTGCGCCAGCTTTAGGCCGACCAGACGAGCGGGAATTTTCTGGAGGGCTGCGGCCCTCAGGTAGTTGCCAGGCTAACCCGATGATCATCCCGGAAGCAGATTAGCCTGAAGCCCCGACCGGTCGCCTCGGCTTGCGCCAGCCTTGGCCGACCACGAGCGGTATTTCCCGAGGCTCAGCCCTCGGATGCCAGGCTAACCCGATGATCATCCCGGGAGCAGACTAGCCTGAAGCCCCGACCGGTCGCCTCGGCTTGCGCCAGTCTTGGCCGACCAACGAGCGGAATTTCCGAGGCTCGGCCCTCGGATGCCAGGCTAACCCGATGATCATCCCGGGAGCAGACTAGCCTGAAGCCCCGACCGGTCGCCTCGGCTTGCGCCAGCCGTGGCCGACCAACGAGCGGAATTTCCGAGGCTCGGCCCTCGGATGCCAGGGCTAACCCGATGATCACCCGGGAGCAGACTAGCCTGAAGCCCCCGACCGGTCCGCCTCGCGTGCGCGCAGCTTTGGGCCGGACCACGAGCGGAATTTCCCGAGGCTCGGCCCTCGGATAGCCAGGCTAACCGGATGATCGTCCCGGGAGCAGACTAGCCTGAAGGCCCCGGACCGGTCGCCTCGGCTTGCGCCAGCCTTGGCCGACCCAACGAGCGGAATTTCCCGAGGCTCGGCCCTCGGATGCCAGGCTAACCCGATGATCATCCCGGGAGCAGACTAGCCTGAAGCCCCGACCGGTCACCTCGGCTTGCGCCAGCCTGGCCGACCAACGAGCGGAATTTCCCGAGGCTCGGCCCTCGGATGCCAGGCTAACCCGATGATCATCCCGGGAGCAGACTAGCCTGAAGCCCCGACCGGTCGCCTCGGCTTGCGCCAGCCTTGGCCGACCAACGAGCGGAATTTCCCGAGGCTCGGCCCTCGGATGCCAGGCTAACCCGATGATCATCCCGGGAGCAGACTAGCCTGAAGCCCCCGACGGTCGCCTCGGCTTGCGCCAGCCTTGGCCGACCAACGAGCGGAATTTTCGAGGCTCGGCCCTCGGATGCCAGGCTACCCGATGATCATCCCGGGGCAGACTAGCCTGAGCCCCCGACCGGTCGCCTCGGCTTGCGCCAGCCTTGGGCCGACCAACGAGCGGAATTTCCTGAGGCCTAGCCCTCGGATGCCTGGCCTAGCGCCGGAAGAATTTCCTGAGGCTAACCCTCGAATGCTTGGCCTAGCGCCGGAAGAATTTCCTGAGGCCTAACCCTCGGATGCCTGGCCTAGCGCCGGAAGAATTTCTGAGGCCTAACCCTCGGATGCCTGGCCTAGCGCCGGAAGAATTTCCTGAGGCCTAACCCTCGGATGCCTGGCCTAGCGCCGGAAAATTTTCTGAGGCCTAACCTCGGATGCCTGGCCTAGCGCCGGAAGAATTTCTGAGGCCTAACCCTCGGATGCCTGGCCTAGCGCCGGAAGAATTTTCTGAGGCCTAACCCTCGGATGCCTGGGCCTAGCGCCGGAAGAATTTCCTGAGGCCTACCCTCAGATGCCTGCCTAGCGCCGGAGAATTTCCTGAGGCCTAACCCTCGATGCCTGGCCTAGCGCCGGATGAATTTCCTGAGGCCTAACCCTCGGTGCCTGGCTAGCGCCGGAGAATTCCTGAGCCTAGACCCTCGGATGCTGGCCTAGCGCCGGAGGAATTTCCTGAGGCCTAACCCTCGGACGCCTGGCCTAGCGCCGGAAGAATTTCCTGAGGCCTAACCCTCGGATGCCTGGCCTAGCGCCGGGATGAATTCCTGAGGCCTAACCCTCGGATGCCTGGCCTAGCGCCGGAGAATTTCCTGAGGCCTAACCCTCGGATGCCTGGCCTAGCGCCGGAAGAATTTCCTGAGGCCTAACCCTCGGGATGCCTGGCCTACGGCCGGAAGAATTTTCTGAGGCCTAACCCTCGGCCTGCCTAGCGCCGGAAGAATTTCCTGAGGCCTAACCCTCGGATGCCTGGCCTAGTGCCGGATGAATTTCCTGAGGCCTAACCCTCGGATGCCTGGCCTGGCGCCGGAGGAACTTCAAGGAGTCAGGAGTCGGCGAGGCGCTACCGAGAGTTAAAAGAGGAAGGATGTCCGCCGAAATCCGCAGACCGCCAGATCAGCGACAACTGCCATACGCCATAAAGAAGGCGGGGAGCTCGGAGCGCGCGCGCCTTTCCGAGGGATGGCGGCAATCTCGAAGCATCACTCCCTTCACCCGTACCCCTCCTGGTTCCAGGCTCGGGAGTGGGGGGCTACTGTTACGGGAGAACTTAGCCACCATGCCCCACGTGACCGGCACGCGCCCCAGGAAGACTACGGCTGCCCCTTGATCCAGCAATCCGACCCCGAGTCGGATATCTTCGGCTCCGCAGCCCGACCCCGAGTCGGCAGTCCCTTGATCCAGCAATCCGACCCCGAGTCGGATATCTTCGGCTCCGCAGCCCGACCCCGGTCGGCTGCCCCCTGATCCAGTCATCCGACCCCGAGTCGGCAATCTCTCGACAACAACAGACTGTTCCTCTGAGGCACGCCGCGGGCCCCCTGCTCCACTACTCCCTGCAACGGCCGTATCCGGCGCTGCCCCACGATCCCTGTAACAGCCGTACAAAGCGGAGCTCCACTATGCCCTGCCAGGGCCGTACCCAGCGCTGCCCCACGACGCCCTGTAACGGCCATGTCAGTGGCAGCCCCATCGTGCCACACATGACGAATCCCCGGAAAACCCCCCCGGCCTGATATATATGAGGCTGGGGGGGAAGGGGGAGGGGAAGCAAAGGTTTTCCAGAGTATTCTCTTATCCGTTACTACTATCTCTCCTTCTCCTTCAATCTCCTCTGACTTGATCGTCGGAGGGCCCCCACTACCCCAGTGGTGGTGCGAGGCTTGCCTGCAGGTTTTCCGGTGGAAGGTGGAGCGCAATCAACCCAACTCCAAGGGAACCCCGTTCACACCGCTGTGCCAATCGTTCTCGGTTTGGACCACCAGCAACAGAACCCAAATCAATTTGGGTCGAACCCATTTGATTTGGCTCATTGTTGCCAAGAGGTGCAGCCCAAGAAGGGGGGTGAATTGGGTCTTTTAAAAATAAACGTGTGAAGAGTGTGGGTTATTGTTATCTTTCAATAACTTGCAAATTTAGTAGCGGAAATGAAATTGCATAAATAAATCAGTGAATAAGAAGAGGAAAGCAATCAGGATATGCAGTGGAGGAAGAGAGAAAACCACAAACGCAAACACCAAGGTTTATAGTGGTTCGGTGCGCTCCCAGCACCTACGTCCACTCCTCAAGCCTAGCTTGAGATACTATACCCAGCATATTACGGCCTGATTGTTTTTCGGGCTCACAATCAAAATCCAGTTGGTTTTTCCAGGCAACCAACCGAAAATCTTTTGTTTTCCAGGATCACAAACACCTAGTTGGTTTTCAGATAAACCAACCAAAACTTTACATCGTTTGTTTTTCCGGACTCACAAACAACCCAGTTGTTTTTCAGACAAACCAACTAAAATTCTTTTTCTTTGCTGAATACTTCTGATTCAGCAACTTCCATCATGGCTTGGAAGAGCTTTTACAAGTTTCAAATGAATAAAACTATTACAGCAACAGTTAATCCAAATAAATGAAAGTTGTAACTGGAAAACTTAAAGCTGCAGAATATTTAGAATGAATCAATAAAAATAAGCTGAAGCCGATGAAGAAGTTGGGTGTGGAAGAATGTCCCAATGCTTGGCAGCAGCTCTTCTCGATTTAGTGTGAAACTTCGATGATTTCCTCACAGGAGTAAGTTTCAGATGAGTGCCAGTGAGGATGATGAACTGTTAAGCTTTTTGTTTTCTTTTTCTCAGTGGAAACTTTTCTGTTTTCAATGAAATCTTTTTCCTTTTCTTGTTGTTTCCCTTCTGAGGTTTCCTCGTATTTATAGACAACTTCTTCGGCGGAATTTGAATTTCTTTCTTTCCGTTCTGATGAGAATCTTTTTCTGTTACAGAAGAAGACAAAAGTCGTTCAAAGCTTTCCATTGTGGTCCCAGCAGTACAAGGGTCGACTCATGTAACTCAGGGGTCGACTCATGTTCATTCTGGATCGGCACTTCAAGATGTTGAGAAGGCTCATGCCGTAATATTTTTAAAGGGTCGACTCTTTAACCTTAATGGTCGACTCATCTTCTTCAGGGGTCGCCTCTTTAAACACATGGGTCGACTCATACTATAGTTTTTCGGCTGACGCTGAGACTGAGCAGGGGTTGACTCTTTAAACGCAAGGGTCGACTCTTCTATTTCGGGGTCGACTCATTTTGAACAAGGATCGACTCTTCAGACTTTGTCTCAGGCGGTAAAAGCTTTCTGTCTAATTTGAATTACACAAGGGTCGACTCATGTTTTGCGGGGGTCGACTTATTGACTGTGCTGCTTGAGTAAAACATACCAAAATCAACTTAAACTTGTCCTTTTTTTCTTAGGGGTTGACTCAAGTTTTTCAAACAGAAAACTTTAGACTTCATCTTTGATCTACATGGATTAGATTAAGATTATTTTCTTTTAGAACATGTCCAATGAGATGTTTGCAAAGAACTTATGATTTTGCAGTGCTTCATTTCTTCTAATTTTTTTTGACTTATAAAACTTCACAATTAAGCCAATATCATTAGTACACAACATTATCTCAAGTGTTTTGTAATCATCAAAATTCATCCTTTAGGGTTGACAATCTCCCCCTTTTTGATGATGACAAAACCATTGAGTTAGAAAGAATTTTGCAATAAATTGCACAGCAATTATCAGAATTTTGTAATGATGTTCCGAGCAAATATGACATCAGAGATAGATGCATAATTTCAACAAATTAAGAAAAAAAGTTTTCGCCTATCAATTACAAACATTTGAATTATGTAGAGTTCTTGTTCTTCATCTTTTCTTAAATTTTTGATAGTGCAGTATCATCATAATTTAAATCTCCCCCTATATATTATCTTTAATGTAGAGATTGGTATTCTGAATTCTTTTCACATTTCTTATTTCTCATTTCGCAGATTAGAATTCTTTTCATATTTCTCCCCCTTTTTGTCATCAACATAAGGAAGCAAACCAAAAATAATTTTTTATACCAACATTGAGGATTAATTAAAGGTTTTGATATGTATTAGATGTAATATGTATCAGAGCAGTATATAAACCAATAAAGAAAGGTAAGCATTCATTGCATTTGGTAAATGAAGTACACTTGATAAAGCAAAAAGATTACAATTGGTATCAAATCGTATCAGTCAGCATACAAGTGTGCCAGAAAAAGACATGAAATTTAGCTTAGTACATGTTTATGTTTTGAAACATGGGTTTCAGTCTAAGCTCAGGTTAGGTTTAATTTAAGTTCAGTCTAGTTTCAGGGTTTTGAAGATGAAGGTCCAGACTGATCTTTCTTTGGCTCTTCCATCAGCATCTCAATTTTACTGTTGAGTGTAGTAATGGAGCAAGTGAGCTCAGTGTGTTCTTCTCTCAATTCTTGTATAGAGCCTTGAACAAAATTTCTTTGAGTCCTAAGTTGCTCTTCAATTGCTGCCAGTCTTCTTTGCTGATTAGCTGCTAATTGTCTCAACCCTTGTAGTTCAGCTTTGACTTCTTGGGTTATGTTAGTGAGATATTGGACTTTGCTAAAACAGACTCCAGAATTAAGCAGTACTGTTATAATGTTATCTCCAATAGATTTTAATTGCCATTTCTCAAGTCTGAGTGGAGAATCTGATGGCCTTTGGATTGGTGGAGGCTGACTGATTGGAAGCTCTTTTGGAGGTGCTTGAGTAGAAATTCTTTTGCCTTTGAGTGGTGTAGGAGTGTCTTGACCATTTTCATCTTAAATTCTTTTTCCTTTATGAGTCCATTTTCCCTCCGTTTTGACAAATCTCATTCTCTTCAGTGATTGTCATTGTAAATATCTGAAGACATTAATTCCTTCTTGGTCTCCCCTTCTAAGTTCAGATTGAAATAGGTGAAGACTAAAGTCAGAACCATACCATAGGGAAGTGAAGCTCCTTTTCTCTGTCCTTGAGCTTCCATGTGTATCTAAGCATCAAGCAGGGTAGGTTCAGTGGGAGTCTTTATATAATATGGTGCATTACCAGTATATCCCTTTCTGAAACATGATTAAATTTTTCTGTCTTCGGGAAGAACATTTTGTTGATCATGTGATGTAGCAAACGCATCTCAGCATTCAGTTGATTGGCACTGATTTCAGTCCAATCTTCTGTTATTTCCTTATTGAGAATGGTACTAATACCTTCGTTCCTATTTTCTAGATCATCTCTATTTTCTCCATCATTAGGAATCCGAAGAGTATCTCTAAGAATTTCTTCTGTAATTAAAATAGGTACATCTTTTACCTTAGACGAGATCTGTCCTTGTCCATATCTGGCATTGTTGTAGAACTCTCGTACCAAGTCTGGGTAGGTCGGTACATTCAGTGAGCATAGATATTCCCAACACATATCCTTTAGATTCTGCCCTAATGGAAAAATTTTTTTCTCCAAAAACTCAAAATCTACTTGATGACCCAAAGATTGATTTAAAGATTGATTTTGATGATCACAAAACCTTGAAGTATAAATACTAATGTTTGTGTTGCAAGAAGAAAGATAATTTGTTTTGCAAGGAACATAGTAAGTTGGAAAAATACAAGAAGATCTCAAAAGCTCTCAAGAAAAGTTGGAAGAAAGCTACACTTTATTGGCCCTAGTTTCAAGTTCAAAGGGTTCAAGTTGGAGGAGCAAATTTAAGGAAAGATTCAAAAGAATAGTCCTCGAGTCGAATTCTGGAAGTTTAGAGTCGACTCTGGCACTCAGGAGTTTCAAGGAACAGTGCTCGAGTCGACTCCGGAACTCTGCGAGTCGACTCCGACTGAGAACAGACAAAAAGACAGAGAGTTGATTTTCAGTGATACAGTGCTCGAGTCGACTCCGAGATCGACTCCGAGACTGCAGGTCGACTCCAGGACTGCAAACAGACAAAAAATAGAGAGTTGATTTTTAGCCGAGTCGACTCCTACTTCAGCCGAGTCGACTCCAGCACGCTGGGAGGCATAACGACTAGTTTTTTCTCAACTCCAACGGCTCTATTTTTGTCTCTAACGGCTAGATTTTTGTTTCCGCTCCCTCTAAAGCTATAAAATCAAGGGGAGAGCAAGGGGAGAAGGCATGGAAGTGGGAGAGAATACTTAGGAAAGAGATCTCAAAGAAAAATCTCTCAAAAGCACAAAAGGGCCATTCAAAGCGAAATAGAGAGAAGAAGAGCATCCAAGTGAATCCCAAAGATTCCTCTTCAACTGTGTGCTGCCTCAGTGATCTTCTACCTCGTGCCAAATCAGAAGAGGGTCAAGTAAAGAAGAAGCCGAGTTCCTTCATCTACAAATTTGTTTGAGGGCTTCTTCTCTTTACTCTACTTGTTTATATTGCTATATTTGCTTGTTTAAGAAGCTTGTATTTGTTTTAAATTCTTGTTCTAATATCTTGTAACTTGATTCAATCAAGGGATTGAATCAAGGGGTTAAGGTTTGTTGGTGAGCCAAAGGGAAAACCAACATTGTAAGGTTGTGGTTGGTGAGCCTTTGGAAAAACCAACTGGGTTGATTGTGAATCCGGAAAACAATCGTTGTAAGGTTGTGGTTGGTGAGCCTTTGGGAAAACCAACTGGGTTGGATTGTGAGCCCGTGAAAACAATCGGTTGGTTCTAGTCGGTGAGCCTGTGAAAACCGACCGAGTTCGTTGTGATCTCGCAAAACAACAAGTTAGGTTGTGAGCTTGTAAAACAACCGACTGTAATCTGAGGGATTATAGTGAAATTCCCAAGAGGTCTTGGGGAGTGGATGTAGGTGCTGGGGTGCACCGAACCACTATACATCTTTGTGTTTGTGATGCCTTATCTCTTGTATTTCATGCCTTACATTCATGCTTGATTGTGTAATATCTCTAGCTTTATTTTCTATAGAGTTATAAGTGATTGTTTAGAACTTGCTTAGCTTCCACTCCATTCTTACCTTGCACATAGATTAAAATTGATCATACAACTATAAGTTAATTTTAGATCAATTGCACCCTAAAGCCATAGTATAATTGCTCTAGCTTAATTTTCCACTGCTTTACTTGTAATTGCCTAGAGCTTAAGTAAACAACATCTTATCATTCCGCTGCATTCTATTCAAAGTAAAAATTAGGGAACATAATTTTTAGAAAACCTAATTCACCCCCCCTCTTGGGTTGTCACCTTGGGCAACAAGTGGTATCAGAGCACGTGCTCTTCTATTAATTATAGTCTTAACCGACTAGAGCTAAAGATTATGACAACCCCACATAACATATTATTTGCCGAGGGACTTTCCATAAACAGACCTCCACTGTTTGATGGAACTTACTATATTCAATGGAAAGCTAGAATGAAAATTTTTGTTCAATCACAAAAATATAAAATATGGAATATCATTATAAATGGCCCTCACACACTCTCTGAAGCTGTCAATGAAAAAGATTTAGCACAATTGAATGCTAATGCTATGAACATTCTATATTGTGCTATCCATGAATTTATATTTCATAAGATTTCTGCATGCTTATCTGCTAAAGAAATCTAGGATACTTTAAGAAATATTTATGATAAATCTCAGATTAACTCACATGTGCTTCAATTGCATACTAACAATGAGACTGCAGAATCTTCCACATTAGCCGAGTCGACTCCCAGTTTGTCCGAGTCGACTCCTAGAGAAGAATAGTCTGAAAGGCAGAGACTCAGTCTTGGAGATCCTGTGAACGAGTCGACTCCAAGTATTTTAGAGTCGACCCCCAAGTTAGCCGAGTCTACTCCAACAAGGCTCGAGTCGACTCCGAGGCAGATCAGTTCAAAAAATAAAGAGTTCGGTGATGAAAACAAGAATCCATTTCCAAACACCGAAAGATTCAAAAGCTTCCTAAAGACAAAGAAGAAGAGGAAGCAAGAAGAAAGAAAGAAAGAGATAAAAAGCAAGAAAGCCTTGACCATGGAAGAGTCAAGCAAGAAAATAAAAGCTAGGAGCAACAATGATGATATTAGCTCCAAAGAACTACAAGAGGTAACTAACTTGTGCTTTATGGCACAAGAAGATAAGGTAAAATCTGAATCTACTTTTACATCAAATGATTTTCAAGAAGAATTTTCTTATGATGAACTTTTAAATGCTTTTTCATGATTTGTATGGTGAATGTAGAAAATTAGCTATGAAGAATAAAAATCTTAAGAAACTAAATCTGAAAATTTCAAAAGAAAGAAATTCTAGTGATGAAATACAAGATAAACTAAATTCTGAAAATGAAAGCTTAAGGTTAAATTTAGAACAATTGATTCAAAAAAATCAGAGTTTAATTAAAGAAAATCGAAACTTAAGTAAAGAAATTAATCCATTAAAATCTTTTATAAACAAATTCACTGTAAGTTCAGAATGATTAAAAATGATGTTTGAAAGCCAATATGTTGCTTATGATAAATCAAAACTTGGCTTGACTCCTTTACTTAACAATAAATCTCTAGAGAAAAATGTTATCAATTTACCAAGCAAACCATTAAATAAGATAACTTATTTCAAACATGAAAAGAATGGGCATAACAACTTTACCTATCGTTCTAACATAATTAAATCAAGTGGTAAAGTTATTACAATTAAACAAATTTGGATTCCAAAAGGAACCATATGTCCTAACTCTCAAGGACCCAAGCAAGCTTGGGTACTCAAAATGAAAATATGAGGATGTAGACATAGGTGTGCCAAGATACCCATAGAACAAATAGAACTTTCATACAAATGGGTGTTCTAGACACACGTCAAAAAATGAAACTTAAAATATACTTATGAAAAGTAATTTTAAAAAAAATAAATAATAATAATAATAATGAAATCAGTAATCCTTGCATCTCATCATTATTTTTGCTTTAGTATTTGATTAGAATATGAATTGCAAGTATTGATCAATTTTGTGATATAAAAAATACTTTTGGAAATATAATCAAATCACTTCATTTTATAGTATGCTTTACTCACTATTAGATAAGTTGCTAAATGATTAATCAATTTATTAAGAATAACTCTATGAATTCTCTATATGCTTGTTTGAGAGTTTTTATCTGTGGCATTATTGTTTATTGATCATAGATATGATAATGTGTACTTGGTATGCTTTTGAATATATGCACTATGAATACCAAGATTAAAGAAACCATCTTTGGCATATAAAATCAACTCATGCTAGTATGTACTTAATCTCAAAAGATCTTGCTATTGGCTTACTTAGATTATCTTCTAAAGATGTTGTTTCCATCACTAAGTTTTCAAAAGCTTACATTAGTTTTGTTCTTGGCACTCAAATTGAAATATTTTCTACATTGGCACAAACTCACAAAAAGGGTTCAAATGAAAAAGGTTTGCAAACTATGAAAATAAAGAAGTATCATGGCATAGTTTTGAAAACCAATTTTGTATTAAGTTGTGCACAGAAAATAATATTGAATACAATTGTTTCAGAACCAAGAACACCATAAGTAAAATAGGATTAATAGAATCCTTGAAAAAATGAAAAAGGCAATGTTGTATGATAGTCATCTACTTAAATGATTTTTTTTTTTGTTAAAAGCTATCATCATTGCTTGTCATATATATGGTTTCTATTAGATCTATTTTTGATGAAAACTCTATTTGATCTTCTAAAAAATAGAAAATGATCTATTGCATATCTTTCATATTTTTCAGTAGTATATGTTATGCTTGATATGGTCTTTTGAAAATAATGCCAAATCTGATAAAGATATTTCTATTTTGGATATCATTCAAGCAATGCATATGGAACATTTAATGAAAAGATTATAGTTGTAGAAATATCATAATTTTATTCTTTATGAGACTAATGATTTATTATCAAGATACTAAAATCAAATTATATATGTATATGGTTAATCTTTTACATATAACAATCTGAAAACTTGTTAAT